>NC_133816.1:25348558-25483558 GCF_043250625.1 Sebastes fasciatus
TTATACTGCGGCTGATTTTTAATTTAAAAATTGTTTGACTTTTCTGAGGACCTTTGATTATATAAAACTGTATTTCCACTCAGAATGATCCTGCCTGACGAGTTTCAAGCAGCAGGTTGTTGTTTCCACGAAGAAGTGAAAGTGTTGAACAGTCCAACACGTGTGTGTTTCAGCAAACATTCACTTCAGTGTGAACTGCAGTCGGAGCAGCAGCAGCAGGAGAGGAGGTATTTAGCAGGAGACGGAGACACAAATCAGTGTTGTCTCCGTCTGCAGCGAGTTTTAGTCCAAAACATGATTATTGTTTTACCTGAAACACAAACACTGACTGACTGAACTGCTGCTTCTCTTTCAGTGTTTCAGTCTCAATAAAAAACACTATATTTTATTAAAGGAAATAGTGACTTTGTTGGGGACTATTTTCAGTGGTGGATTAATCCATATTACGATACCTGTTAGTAGATACATTCACTGTTGGGCCGACTCTGCACATAAAAACTATTTAAAAAAAATTAATTAAAAAACATAAAGTAAAATAAAACAAAAAATAATAAAGTAAAAAATAAAATACAATAAAAAAATTTAATTAAAAACAAAAAGTAAAATAAAACAAATTATATTAATAATACAATTAGAATAAGTTAAATTAAATTAATAATATAAATAATAAAAATAAAAAGTAAAGTAAAAAACAATAATAAAAAATAAAAATAAGTTAAATCAAATTAATATAAATACTAAAAAGCAAAATAAAGTAATAAATAATAATAAAATAAGTTAAATTGAATTATAAATATGAATAAATAAAATGTAAAAAATATTAAAAGAAATAAATAAAAAATATAATTCAATAAAATAATAATAATAATATAATGAAATAAATAAAATATATAAAGTAAAATAAAATATTAAAAATAATAAAATAAGTAAAATAAAAAAAAAAAATATTGAAATATTGTGTCAATCTAAAACTTGAGTTATGGTACCGATACCGAAACGAGGGATGCAACTAATTTCCAATTAATCTGACAATTAAATTAAGTTTCTTATTGTCAAAGTGACGTCTTTAAATCTGTTCATCCAAAAACACAAACAGATTCAGCTATATATGTGTATATATATATATATATATATATATATATACACTGAATCCTCACAACCACAGAAGAAGAAGACAAAATTACTTAAAACGATCAATCAGTTATCAAATTAGTTGGATTAATCGATTAAACAAAACAATACTTTTATAAACCACACTTTGAGATTCATAAACATTATTTATTTATTTTTTTTTATTTGCAAAGAGCTTCAAACCGTCTTCTCAGATTAACGGTGACGTCAGCTGACGGACGAAGAGTCAGGTTTCTGTTTGATGACGTCAATGCTGTTTAACTCGTTTTCTACCCGAAGTCACAAGTGTGTGTGTGTGTCAGCCTCTGTGACACTAACAGGATGTGTGTGTGTGTGTGTGTGTGTGTGTGTGTGTGTGTGTGTGTGTGTGTGTGTGTATTTAAGGTGTGTGTGTTGGTGGGTGTGTTTCACAGGGAGTGCCTCCCTCAGGTTACTTAACAGTCAAACAGTCAAGATTCATTCTCACAACAGGCTGGTTCCTGGTGTGTGTGACTGTGTGTGTATATGTATACGTGTGTGTGTGTGTCGCTGTCTGTGTTTGTGTCTATGTCTGTGTGTGTGTGTGTGGGTATGTCTGTGTGTGTGTGTGTGTGTGTGTGGGTGTGTCTGTGTGTCTGTGTCTGTGTGTATGTGCATACGTGTGTGTGTGTGTGCAGTAGGTTAGTAACCCGTCTGAACTCGATTAACTGCAGAGATAAAGAAAATTCCTGCATCCAACCGCCGTGGAGTTCAGCCGGTGTGTTTTCAGTTCAGTTCAGAACTTCATTGTGAATTTCTTCGATTTAGTGACGGACAGTTACCACGACAACGACACAGACGCTGCTGTAAAACGCAGCTCTTTACAGGAGCAGGTCACAGAGCGGCCGCGTGAGGTCGGATCGGATGCGATCAGCTGGCGACGTGTAGGTGGAATATAAAGTTTAATGAATGAAACGTGAGTTCTTCAGAAATGAAGTTCTGCACGAGACGGAGAAACAACTTTAATCTGTTTTAAAGGCCGTTTCTCTTATCAAGTAAAAATGTTTTTTTTATTTCAGGTTTTTGCTGACTCGTCCTGATCGACCAATCACCTGCCTTCCGTGTGACCTCACCAGTTGAACTCCAGATATTGATCAGATTATTGATCAGTCAGTCGATGACCCCGGACTGTTGGAATACTGTTATTGATCGCTGATACTGGACCAGAGCAACCGATACCTGATGAAGGAATATCAAACCTCCAGAGACGACTAAAGCTGCGTTCTAATTGGTCACTTTGCGAAGCCTGTGATTGGCTGGTGAACCAGGAAACTCGTCCTTATTGGTCAGAGAGTCATTAAAGGAAAAACGATGGCCGCGTCGGAGCTGATCCGGGACGACGACGATGTGCGCCCCCATGTGGAAGTTAACGTGACCACAATAAATCCCGAGGCACCTCCGAGTGTTGCCAACGGTAACCCGACCCGCCACGACTCCCCGACGCCGCCCTCCGCCGACGACGCCCACGACGGCAAAAAGCAGCAGCCGGAGGGCAGCAGACTGAGCAACCTGCTGAAACAGAACCAGCTGATCCACTCGCTGAGCAGCGGGCTGCGGCGGCACTGCGACTACGTGAAGATCACCGTGCCGGAGGAGCGGGCCAACCACCTCCCCAAGGAGTGGTGGAAGACGGGCGTGGCCTTCCTCTACGCCCTGTTCATCCTCGTCTTCACCACCGTCATCATCACCGTCGTCCACGAGAGGGTGCCGGACAAGTCGGTGAGCCCGCCGCTGCCCGACAAGTTCTTCGACTACGTGGACCGCGTGCCCTGGGCCTTCACCGTCACCGAGGTCAACGGGCTCATCCTCTGTGGACTCTGGCTCGTCCAGCTGCTCTTCCTCAAACACAAGTACGACCAGCAGCTGGAATACATGTGGTTAAAGTACCAATAGAAGTACTGGCAGTACCAGTAGAAGTACCGGCAGTACCGGTAGAAGTACCAGCAGTACCAGTAGAAGTACCAGCAGTACCATTAGAAGTACGGGCAGCTACTGGCAGTACCAGTAGAAGTACCAGTAGAAGTACTGGCAGTACCAGTAGAAGTACAGCAGTACCAGTAGAAATACTGGCAGTACCAGTAGAAGTACCAGTAGAAGTACTGGCAGTACCAGTAGAAGTACTGTTAGTACCGTATAGCCGGGGCTTCGGAGTACTTTTACTTTGATTTAACTGCATTTTGCTGATAATTCTTCTGCACTTTAACTCAAGTAGCATTATGAATTTAGGACTTTTACTTTTGGTTGTACATTTAAAGAACATTTAAGAGTCGTAAAGTACCGTACTTATTATGTATTTCCATATGATGCTAGCCTAAAAGTAGTAAGCTTCGCGTAAAGGTAGCTCTTTCTGTGTCTGCAGAGCGATCGTGGGTCGTCGCTGTTTCTTCCTGATCGGGACGCTCTACATGTATCGCTGCGTCACCATGTACATCACCACGCTGCCGGTACCTGGGAAACACATGGTCTGCGCTCCAAAGGTACGAACACACACACACACTGTACATGTATACTAACATTATCTACACGTTTACCCGTTTACCTCCATCACAGTAAATGTGTGTGCGTCTCTGTGCAGCTGTACAACGACTCCACGGGGAAGATCTGGAGGATTCTGAGGCTCATCTCAGGAGGAGGTAAAACCCAAACTCTGAATGTTTTAATGACTAACTAATAACTAGTAATAATAATAATAATAAATCATAACTGCTCCGTGTGTTCGGTGTTCAGGTTTGTCTCTGACCGGAAATCACCTCATGTGTGGTGACTTCCTGTACAGCGGCCACACCGTCATGTTGACGCTCTCCTACCTCTTCATCAAAGAGTGTGAGTACACACACTTCTCACTTCTATCATTTATTTCAGTTTGCTCTGCTGATGTTTTATTTTTAATAACTAGAAGTATTTGTGACGACGCAGGTTGATTTATTCAACAATTAAAAATGGGTTTTTTTCCAAACTTTAATCTCTTAAAATTTCCTCTGAATCTGTTGAATTAGAAACATACAAAAAAAAGACAATAAAGTCATAATGTTTTAGAAATATAAACAGACATTTGTGTGTATATATATAAATATATTTATATATATATAACAATAATTTTTGGTGTCGTTATTCTTGTAACATTTTTCCTTTTTTTAGGCAAAGTGATTTAAAGCTTTACATAAAAGGCATTAAGAAAAGCAACGACACATTTAAAGGATATAAATGAATAAAATAAAATGGAAGATAAAATAATATAATAATAAAATAGAATAAAAAGTGCAGTGCAAGATATGAACAGATCATCCCAATTTAATTTAAACAGATTTAGATATTTATCAAGATATATGTATGAATATATTTATTAAGATATTTAATAAATATCTTAATATTTCTTTAAAATCTGTTTAAATGGAATATTAACATATTGATGTAAATATTTTATTTAAAAATATTTAGATATTTATTAATATATTTAATTCATTAATATATTTATTAAGATATTTAATAAATATCTAAATATTTTTCTAAAATCTGTCTAAATAAAATAGTAAGATAATGATGTAAATATTTTATTTAAACAGATTTAGATATTTATTAAGATATTTGATAAATATATATAAGTGAAAGTAATCTACTGTAACAGTTGCTGATGATGTACGACTTTTATTAAGGTCAGCTGACAACACTTTAATGCCAAAGAAAGACATAATAAATGTGAAGTGTACTGTAGTAGTACTACTACAACGTGTGTGTCTGTGTGTGTGTGTGTGCAGACTCTCCTCGCTGGATGTGGTGGTACCGCTGGTTCTGCTGGTTGCTCAGCGCCTCGGGAGTCCTCTGCATCCTGATCGCTCACGAGCACTACAGCATCGACGTGGTGGTCGGATACTTCGCCACCACCAGGACCTTCTGGTGGTACCACACCATGGCCAACACACACGTAGGTACCAGACGCAGGCAGTACTACGTGTACTTGTACTGCATATTGCTCCTAAGTGAGATTGAGGTCTGAGAAATGATGTCACTATGCATCAAGTTTTAAATCACATTACCTTCATTTACAGTACGGATGTGAAACGCTCTGGCTTGTTGGTATTTCTTTAAACCAATTACAGTCGTCTTGGGCGGCGCTAAGCCCAGGATGCAGCAACGAAGCCCTTCAAAAGAGATATCGGAAGGGGAGGAGAACGCTGGCTGAAATAGACTTATGCTGCATTCACATCAAGAGAGAAGCGACTTTTAACCTCGTTTTGCTCACGCGAGTCGGACCGCCGGGATCACTGGTGTTCATTCGCTCTAGACGGAGCTTGTCTCCATAGATACCAACAACATTTCCTCCGTCAACCAGGAAGAAATAACCACTGTAGCTGCTTTGTATAGTTGGTGAAGTCCCATATATGTCAGAAAACCAAACTCTGTCGTGTCTGGTTTCATAACGTCACCCGGCGGCGAGTTGTATTCACATACAGTACCATCACACTGACTGTCTCTAGCAGCCACATGTCTCTACTGAACGTATGAACCCACTATAAACAGATTGTGCTGTGATTTAATATCAATAAACAGATCAAAATTATGCTGAAATAACTACATAATGATGTTGATTAGTGGACAATCATGCAATTAACTGCGATTAAATATTTGAATCGATTGACAGCCCTAATTTTTATCCAACCAAAAACATTCTGTTTATTATATATCATATACAAAAGCATCAAATAGTCCGATCTGAGGAGCTGTAAAAACAATAAATCAATAATCAAGAGTCGACTGACTCATCAACTAATTGTTTAAACTAATTAAAGTCATTTCTTGTTATTAATATTGTGTGTATTTCTGCTCAGGCGCTGCGTCAAGCTCCCAACAACTACCTGTCGAGGACGTGGTGGAACCCCGTCTTCAACTTCCTGGAGAGGAACGTCCAGACGACGGTTCCCGTCGTGTTCTCGTGGCCGGTGGCGCTGCCTTCGTCCTGCAGGCAGCGCTACAGGATGGTGGAGGCGGGGAGGGACGAGTGACCCCGACGCTGAGACGGAAAGACGGAGGACTTTAACATCAGTTTATTTATTTATTTAGAACCAGCATTTCCAGCTCTCTCCTGAGGAAGAGACGTTTACCTTATCATGATCGCCAGTTTAATCCCCAGAAAAGGTCACCGTGCGGTTCATCATCCTACCGGATCTGACGTGAAACGTTCAGACTCACGTGGACGATGAACTTCCAACAGGAAGAAGACAAGTCGTTAAAAGTTTCACTTCACTGCCGGATGCTGCTCGCTCGCTGTCCTCATCACAACTTTGTCTTATTCTCTGTTACTTGATTGTAAACACAAACACTGTCGCTCTCTCTGGATGGTTCAGCAGCAGGAACCATGAAAGGAAACATCGTGAGGCTTGTGACGGTTTATCATCACGCCGTTCGTTGGAGGTTTACTCGCCGTGCTTCTGACGTGTCTTTGGTTGCAGCCGTATCTTCGATCCGTGCATGTTATCTATCATAACAAACATCTCTGTCTCGATCTAATTTAACATTTAAATTAGTTTCAGGTGCCCAAAAGTTTTTCAGAAAAGTGCCAGTAAGTCCAAACTACCGATTCTGACAAAATGGAGTTAAACTTCCAACCTGCTGCCGTAGATGTGGAGGGATGAAACAGCAACAGATGAACCAGCTGAGGAGGTGAAAAGCAGCTTTCACAATACAGGAATTATCACGACGATGCTTACTAACTGCTAGCACAGGGATGTGTTTGCTTTTAGCGTCTACGTGTAGACAGGCAGCTGGGATACCAGTGTTAATGCCTGTAATGTGTGTGGACCTGGAGGACTAAAACGTGTCGCCACTAGGGGGCAGATTAGAGTCAAATCACACCAGAATATCTTTCAGAAGAACTTCCAAATGTCCATAAGCATGAACAGAAGTGGTGCAGTGTGACCTGCAGAAATCACACGCTAACACGGAGAGGTTTGGATGTCACAAAAAGTTGTGCAGAAACAGAACCTGAATTTCTTAAATGTCAAATGTTGTAAACGCAAGCAGCCATACAAGAACTCGTCTAAATAAATAACAGCCTGAAATTGGAAGAATTGGGATTTAAATCAGGAACTATCTAGTTATGAGAATGAAACTACAATCTAATCAGAATTTCTGAAACTTTTAGTTTTCATTTTCGGTGTTACGAACGTGATTGGGCCGATAGTAGGGATGCTAATTTTAAACATTTTCATAACCGATAACCGACCCTCGTTAACCGATTATTAACCGTTAACCGACAAGATTAGTGCCTCTCATGCAATCTTAGCAGCTCCGATGCTGCGTGTAGTGTCGCGGACATGCAGCCACTTTCCCAGTAAAAGTCTCCACCGCACATTTAGTTTATTTAGCAGGTTGTCAGCTGTGTGTCTGTCCAGATCGACTTTAGCGAGTGTCCAACAAACAGTGTGTGTGTTTGTGCTACGTTAGCAGCTCTATTATTGCCGGAGGCTTCGTGCTCGCCGCCGCCACACGTAGTCTGCGTAACTTTAGCGAGTTTCCAACAGACCGCGTGTGTGTTGGCGGGGAGTGTGAGGTTGTTGGTGGTGTTCTAGCTGTGATCGTAGGTGTAGCAGTGTGTGGACAGTTTATTTGTCGGTGAATAAATGCTACTGAACTACAACTCCTCCACTGAAGAGAGCTGGAGAGACCGGAGCCGACTTCCTGTATCCTGCAACTCCGGCTCCGCCTCTTAAGATGGGCTGTTAAGGTGGACCAGCTTTTCTCCTTAAAGAGACGAGCCGCTCCTCCGAGACGCTCAGCTTTTTAATTAATTATCAATATATCTTTTAGCCGAAATCGGTTAAAATGCTTAATGTCGGTTAACGGTTAATTATTAACATCCCTAGTCGATACCAAAAACGTGAAGGGTCGTGTCTAGAAGGTAAATCCCCAAGGTGAGAAAAGTTTGCCTCGCTGCCCGACAACCTATCGCAACCCTAACCATTCAAGGCCGACGCCTACCTTTAACCATCTCACGAGAGTGTCGCAACTTCAGCAGCGGTTTTGGAGCCAAAATGGCTGCGGCTCCAAACAAACCATTTGATTCCAGCTGTCAGAACTCGTCACATCTGGACTTATCAACGAGACAAAATGTCCTCAAAACAAAGTTCTGCTGCGTTGTCAAAGTGAACACTGAGAAGTCCTCCCCAGTGGAATATTTAACGAGTATTGTTGTGAATGTCTTTCTGTACTTGATTATTGTTTAAGTTATATTTACCAGATGTGTAAAGTATTGAGACGCTGAGCTCACAGTCGTCTGTTCTTCTTTTTTATACCGTTTTCTTAATTTCACGTCGTTCTTTGTTGTTGAATGAATCCGTGAGACGAGCTGCTGGTTTAAAGTCGGATGAATGAAGACGATCCGTGAAGCTCCATCAACGTTACTTTTATTAAAGTGTTACCTGATGTTCATGTTTTCTTGTTCACTTGTTACCTAAAGGTCAGACGGTGGGTTTGATAATAAAAAGATGTATTTTCAGTCGAGAGCTGACGTTGTCTCTTCAGGCTCTCACCTCAGTTTACTCTCAGCTGCGACGCTTCACCTGGATAATCACAGGTGGGAAGTAACTAAGTACATTTACTCAAGTAAAGTACTTGCATACAATTTTGTATTTCCCTTTTCTGCTGCTTTATACTTCTGTTCCACGACATCTCAGATATTTGTTAAGTGCATGAATTTATGGACATTTATATCACATTTTGTCAGTACTACTAGTACTAGTGGTACTAGTCAGTACTAGCAGTAGTAGTAGTAGTAGTAAACATGATGGTAGTAGTAGTAGTAGTAATAGTAGTAGTAGTAGAAATGGTGGTAGTAGTAGTAGTAGTAGTAGAAATGGTAGTAGTAGTAGTAGTAGTAAATAGTGTAAATTATGTTAGTAGTAGTAGTAGTAGTAGTAGAAATGGTGGTAGTAGTAGTAGTAGTAGTAAATAGTGTAAATTATGTTAGTAGTAGTAGTAGTAGTAGTAGAAATGGTGGTAGTAGTAGTAGTAGTAAATAGTGTAAATTATGTTAGTAGTAGTAGTAGTAGAAATGGTGGTAGTAGTAGTAGTAGTAAATAGTGTAAATTATGTTAGTAGTAGTAGTAGTAGTAGTAGTAGAAATGGTGGTGGTAGTAGTAGTAGTAGAAATGGTGGTGGTAGTAGTAGTAGTAGAAATGGTGATAGTAGTAGTAGTAGTAAATAGTGTAAATTATGTTAGTAGTAGTAGTAGTAGTGGTAGTAGTAGTAGTGGTAGTAGTAAATAGTGTAAATGATGTTAGTTGTAGTAGTAGTAGTAGTAGTAGTGGTGGTAGTAGTAGTAGTGGTAGTAGTAAATAGTGTAAATTATGTTAGTAGTAGTAGTAGTAGTAGTGGTAGTAGTAGTAGTAGTAAACATGATGGTAGTAGTAGTAGTAGTAGTGGTAGTAGTAAATAGTGTAAATTATGTTAGTATTAGTAGTAGTAGTAGTATTAGTAGTAGTAGTAGTGGTAGTAGTAAATAGTGTAAATGATGTTAGTAGTAGTAGTAGTGGTGGTAGTAGTAGTAGTAGTAGTAGTAGTAGTAGTAAATAGTGTAAATTATGTTAGTATTAGTAGTAGTAGTAGTATTAGTAGTAGTAGTAGTGGTAGTAGACCATTTATAAATGATGGTTATTCTGCAGTTCTTCTGTGTACAGAGATAATGTTGGTGGTTTGTCTTCATGTCTTAATATACCAACCAACACTGTGACAAAGCCGTATGAACAAGTTGGTTCTATTAGTGCGTCTGAGACTCGTCTGAAAGTCTTCATTAGTTCTCAAGCTGAGATGAAAATAACAGTCTGTCTGTGGTTCAACGCTCCGCTCAGTTATTATTAACCTTCATTATGAAGCTTCTTCTTTATCCGGTTTAACCGTCAGTCAGCATCGAGACAGGATGGAGTTCACAGGCTTCCTCCTCGCACTCTGTGAGTAACGTCACCTTTACTTTAACTTTAACTTTAACACACTTCTCATATCAAAACAGGCTTTTTCTTAATGCACAAGTTCTAGTGGAGAACGTCGTCTATTAGCGTCTATTCGTAGAACAATTTCATTTCTATTATTCAAACTGCAGGTTGTGTTACAGAAAGCAGCTGTTTGTTTTTTTATCACTGCGAAACAGAATTCCTTCATTTTTTTAAGATAATGGGATTTTAAGAGGACGATTAATGTGTTGAATAATGGATTTTGATATAAGGTATTTTTAATGGATCATTAGGCCCCTTAAAATCTATCCATCTATCTATGGTTTTCATGCTATTTGGTAAACTTTAAGGATTGTTTTAACCCTTAAACCTTGCATATGTTATCATTCATTTACCTCACATTTGGTTTAAACCCCTGCATTTGCACCTTAACTTAAAATTTAAAGTCTTTTCGAGGTACAAAGTAAATCCTTTTTACATAGTTCTGATAATTAATGGATTTGTCAAATATTTTCCAATTAACGCCCAATTAAGTAGTTTTGTTGCCTAAACCTAACTAAGTAGTTTTGTTGCCTAAACATAACTAAGTAGTTTTGTTGCCTAAACCAAACTAAGTAGTTTTGTTGCCTAAACCAAACTAAGTAGTTTTGTTGCCTAAACCTAACTAAATAGTTTTGTTGCCTAATCCTAACTAAGTAGTTTTGTTGCCTAAACCTAACTAAGTAGTTTTGTTGCCTAATCCTAACTAAGTAGTTTTGTTGCCTAAACCTAACTAAGTAGTTTTGTTGCCTAAACCTAACTAAGTAGTTTTGTTGCCTAAACCAAACTAAGTAGTTTTGTTGCCTAAACATAACTAAGTAGTTTTGTTGCCTAAACCTAACTAAGTAGTTTTGTTGCCTAATCCTAACTAAGTAGTTTTGTTGCCTAAACATAAATAAGTAGTTTTGTTGCCTAATCCTAACTAAGTAGTTTTGTTGCCTAAACCAAACTAAGTAGTTTTGTTGCCTAAACATAAATAAGTAGTTTTGTTGCCTAATCCTAACTAAGTAGTTTTGTTGCCTAAACCTAACTAAGTAGTTTTGTTGCCTAAACCTAACCACCTAAAAATCCCCTTAATTTGTCAATAAGTTCTTTTTAAGTTAAGGGGTTTAGTTTGAGGGATCCATACTGAAGACCCTGATTAAGATGAAGGTGTTTGACGTGTTTTCAGGGTAAATTGAGAGTTAAGAAGTGGAACTGAGTAGTTTTGTCTTCTCTGCAGCCTCCCTCACAGTCTCTCCTCACAGATCTCAGTTCTTTAAGTACGAGTCTTTCTCTCTGAGCTGTGACGGGAACAGAATCTCCTCCGGATGGAGGGTGAAGGCCAGGACGGCCCGAGGAGTCTCCGAGTGTGGACGCGACTGGGGCCACCTGCGAGCGTCGACCTGCGTTATCCACGAGGCGTACCGCTGGAACAGTGGCGAGTACTGGTGTGAGTCCGCATCAGGAGAGACGAGTCCAGCTGCCAACATCAGCGTCACCGGTTAGTTTGTCACGGGAGGCCGAAGATGAGCCATTTAGCATTTTGATTTTCTGTCATTTTGTTCGTATAACAATCACATTTTTGATGAACAACCACCTTCTGTGACTGCTTCACAATCTTTATTAAAAATATACATATTTTAAGGTAGTCTTGTAGAATTTGGAGCCCAAGTTAGAAAAGCATGGGATCACTGTAAACAATCCGTGGATGCTTTTTCTCCTTCATCACCTTTCTTAATGCTTTTGCGTATCAAAGACAGTAACGTGATCCTGGAGAGTCCCGTGTTTCCTGTGACGGAGGGACGATCTGTGACTCTGCGTTGCACTACTCGAAGCAACTCTTCAAACCTGCGAGCCAGCATCTTCATGAAGGACAGATCTCCCGTCGGAGCAGCCGTCACGGGGCAGATGAGCCTCCCTGCGGTGTCCAAGTCTGATCAAGGCCTCTACATGTGCGTGATCACCGGCGTCGGGGCGTCAACGGAGAGCTGGCTCACTGTGAGAGGTGAGAGGAAATAGGAAATAATGCATGTACGTATACAACAAGACAGGAAGTAGAAAGATTAAACACAGTTTATCAAGAATGTCTTCAAACAATACCCTAAGTAGTTTTTTTACCTAAACCTAACTAAGTAGTTTTGTTGCCTAAACCTAACTAAGTAGTTTTGTTGCCTAAACCTAACTAAGTAGTTTTGTTGCCTAAAACTAACTAAGTAGTTTTGTTGCCTAAACCTAACTAAGCAGTTTTGTTGCCTAAACCAAACTAAGTAGTTTTGTTGCCTAAACCTAACTAAGTAGTTTTGTTGCCTAAACCTAACTAAGTAGTTTTGTTGCCTAAACCTAACTAAGTAGTTTTGTTGCCTAAACCTAACTAAGTAGTTTTTTTACCTAAACCTAACTAAGTAGTTTTGTTGCCAAAACCTAACTAAGTAGTTTTGTTGCCTAAACCTAACTAAGTAGTGTTATTGCCTAAACCTAACTAAGTAGTTTTGTTGCGTACTGGTTTTCATACACAGGAGGAGCCACGGAGAGAGGAGAGGCAGGTCGACCGTCTGATGGTTTTACTGGAAACGTGACGGGAGGTGGGCTCCGGAAACACACGTCTAATAAGCTGTTGAATGTTATACAGCCCGCAGGTCATGAGGCCAGATGCTCCACATGCCGCCTCATGTTTGACGTTCATATCAGATACAGTATTTATGGATCTGGTTGTTTCACCACCAGCAGGTCCTGGTGCTCCTGCAGCAGCACGCCTCCTGTCTGTCTCCAGACTGGTGTGTCACCTGGTGGTGGGAGCTCCTTACCTGATGTCCACCATCGTCCTGGGACTCGTATACAGAGACATACACTCTAACAGGTAACAGGGTGGTAAACTGGGATGCCAAGTTAAAAAATTTTAAAATTAAAAAGTATTTAAAAAATATATATATATATATATATATATATACATTTATTTTATAATTTTTTTATAAAATTTTATAAAAAATAAATATAGATACAAATAAATATATATATATAATTATATATATATATATATATTTATTTTTCATTTTTTTATTAAATCAAAAAATATAAAAAATAAAAATACGTATTTATACGTACAGTATATATATTTCTTTATATATATTTTTTTCATTTTTTTTTTTTTTCACATCCACAGGAAAGACACCAGACGTCACCATGGAGACGCCACAGCGTAGTGAAAGCAGCAGGGATTGGATAAGCAGTATGTTGATGTCACCGCTGTGTGCTACAGTATAATTATTAAAATGAAGGGATTTAACTATGATGTCATCCAATTGTTCAATATTTTAATTTGTTGTATGGTTTAGTCCAGGGGTCAGCAACCTGCGCCTCTTCAGCTCCTCTCCAGTGGCTCCCTGTGGATCTATAAAAGACATTAGTGGAAATGAATAACTGTTTTTTCGTTTACATTTTCATTTTTATTTATCATTGCTGTAGGTCTATGGTACGACGGTACGACGGTACGACGGTACGACGGAGTATTAGGGCCACATTGAAGTCATGATATTATAAAGTTGTAATTTTAAAAATGTAATAGATATCACCATGAAACATCCCTCATTCATTAGTTACTGTTCTGTGTCGGTGCCTTAATGTAGTTAGTTTCACTTTAATCTGTGGATGACAGTTAATGTATGCCTGCAGGGGAAGAACATGATGGTGAGATGTGAAACTGTAAATAAATGGAAGTGATCCAACGTTACACAGCGAACTGGACATTGGTTTGTTTTTAGAGCACGCATCCAAACAAGTTCTCCCGTCCGCCCCTCAGTGGCTTATAGATGTTGGTATTTGTTTGTTAAAAGGCTAACTGTCAGGCTAAGAGTTCCTGTAACACTGACCCGACGGGAAAGCAATGATTTTACCTCTGATGTCGTATTATTTGACTTTACCAACCACTATCAGTCCAAAGATTAAAGTTTATAGAAAATCAACTACATATATATACTTCAGTAGTCTGGCTTATGACAAATAGGTCATAATATAATATAATACATTATATAAACCATGTAGCTGTAGTTTCCCTCCTGACCTCCAGGTGGAGACTTTCTGTCACTTTAAACTGAAAAACCAGACCGGAAGTACTTGTAACCGGAAGTGTGGTTGTCGGGCTGATGGCGGGAGAGTTGTTGTTGTTAACTGAAGATCTTTGATCCGTTTGGAGCTCGAGCTGCAGGTGAACCAGCAAACAACTCAGGTAAACACTAACAAGCTTCCTCTGAGCCGGAAGTCCAAGAGGAGAAGAAGAGAAGAAGAATATGAACCGAGTTAAACCCGAAAACAGAGAGTTAGCTCCATGCTAACAAGCTAACAGCTAGTTAGCTCCATACTAACAAGCTAACAGCTAATTAGCTCCATGTAACAAGCTAACAGCTAGTTAGCTCCATGCTAACAAGCTAACAGCTAGTTAGCTCCATGCTAACAAGCTAACAGCTAGTTAGCTCCATGCTAACAAGCTAACAGCTAGTTAGCTCCATGCTAACAAGCTAACAGAGAGTTAGCTCCATGCTAACAAGCTAACAGCTAGTTAGCTCCATGCTAACAAGCTAACAGCTAGTTAGCTCCATGCTAACAAGCTAACAGCTAGTGTTGGAAATATATCATGAAGAATAATATGGCAATGCTTAAACTATTATGTTACGAGTTCATTGGGTTAAAGATGTTTAGACTAGAATTATAAGATGAATACTGTTGCGCCTGAGGGACTTCTCGTGCAGAGTCACAAGGGTGGGACGGCATAAACATACTTTTGTGTAGATAGAACAGTCTCAAGGACACAGCCTTAGGGAGAAAACAGATGGGGGGGAGAGGACAGAATGTTATGAACAGTAGACAGCGTTGTCTAAGGATGGAGTCAGATAAGAGGAAGGTCACAGTGACATTGTGGAAAAGTACTAAGACTGATCAAAACCCTGCCCCTCCTTTCAGAGAATGTTTGTGGCTGTGTATAAAGGCAAATGTAAAGAAAAGCTCGGGGTTCATTCACTGCGAACTGAACACTGTATTACATGGTATCAGGGACACATTGATGAATCCAGAACTTCTGTAATAACTCTGTGCAACTTTGATGAATATATCTGCGGAATAAATTGATACTGATTTAACCTACTTTGCAATCTTTTACTCTGAGCTTGCAGCTGCCTAGAAGATAAACCAACACGCATGAAGGTGACGATTCCCTGAGGGGAATTCCTTCACTAGTTAGCTCCATGCTAACAAGCTAACAGCTAGTTAGCTCCATGCTAACAAGCTAACAGAGAGTTAGCTCCATGCTAACAAGCTAACAGCTAGTTAGCTCCATGCTAACAAGCTAACAGCTAGTTAGCTCCATGCTAACAAGCTAACAGCTAGTTAGCCTGTTAGCTTCGGCTGCTGTGTGGCTCACTGCTAGCGTTAGCATTAGCTCTCTCTAATGTGTGCTCCTGTTCTCTGATTGAACAGACCAGGACCAGGACCAGCACCAGGACCAGCACCAGCACCAGCACCAGGACCAGCACCAGCACCAGGACCAGCACCAGGACCAGGACCAGCACCAGGAGCCCGGTTCAGAAAGCAGCTTTAACAAACTCTGAGATGGAAAAGGTTTCGGCTCCAGAACAGCTGATCAGAGTTTGTTCCATCAAATGTGAGGATGAAAACAGCCTTCATCATCAATGGAGCTCCGATACTACGATTCACCATGGCAACAGGTAACTAAGAGGCACAGCCTCCATCTGGATCCACTTAGAGATGGTAATGCACGGATACGCTGACTGTGTGATAGACTGAAGTCTACATTACATTAAATAGATTTATTCAGCTTGAATGTGACTGTATTAGACTGTAGTCTACAGCACATTAAATAGAGTTATTCAGCTTTAATGTGACTGTATTAGACTGTAGTCTACAGTACATTAAATAGATTTATTCAGCTTGAATGTGACTGTATTAGACTGTAGTCTACAGCACATTAAATAGAGTTATTCAGCTTTAATGTGACTGTATTAGACTGTAGTCTACATTACATTACATAGAGTTATTCAGCTTTAATGTGACTGTATTAGACTGTAGTCTACAGTACATTACATAGAGTTATTCAGCTTTAATGTGACTGTATTAGACTGTAGTCTACAGTACATTAAATAGAGTTATTCAGCTTTAATGTGACTGTATTAGACTGTAGTCTACAGTACATTAAATAGATTTATTCAACTTTAATGGGACTGTATTAGACTGTAGTCTACAGCACATTAAATAGAGTTATTCAGCTTTAATGTGACTGTATTAGACTAGTCTACATTACATTAAATAGAGTTATTCAGCTTTAGTGTGACTGTATTAGACTAGTCTACATTACATTAAATAGAGTTATTCAGCTTTAATGTGACTGTATTAGACTGTAGTCTACAGTACATTAAATAGATTTATTCAGCTTTAATGGGACTGTATTAGACTGAAGTCTACATTACATTAAATAGATTTATTCAGCTTTAATGGGACTGTATTAGACTGTAGTCTACATTACATTAAATAGAGTTATTCAGCTTTAATGTGACTGTATTAGACTGTAGTCTACAGTACATTAAATAGATTTATTCAGCTTTAATGTGACTGTATTAGACTGTAGTCTACATTACATTAAATAGAGTTATTCAGCTTTAGTGTGACTGTATTAGACTAGTCTACAGTACATTAAATAGAGTTATTCAGCTTTAATGTGACTGTATTAGACTGTAGTCTACATTACATTAAATAGATTTATTCAGCTTTAATGGGACTGTATTAGACTGTAGTCTACATTAAATAGATTTATTCAGCTTTAATGTGACTGTATTAGACTGTAGTCTACATTACATTAAATAGATTTATTCAGCTTTAATGGGACTGTATTAGACTGTAGTCTACATTACATTAAATAGATTTATTCAGCTTTAATGGGACTGTATTAGACTGTAGTCTACATTACATTAAATAGAGTTATTCAGCTTTAGTGTGACTGTATTAGACTGTAGTCTACATTACATTAAATAGAGTTATTCAGCTTTAATGTGACTGTATTAGACTGTAGTCTACAGTACATTAAGCTGCTCTAACAGACTGACAGCTGTCTGTGTTCACAGTCACAGTGTTATAAAGAAGAAGGACATGCAGAGGTTTGGTTCTGAGCTGAGAGACACTTGATGCTGTGTGATATCTGAATGTTCAAAGAAATGACTGACGGCACATAAAAGAGTCACTTTAGACAGTCCAGAGTAACAAACTGATATCTGACACACAGTAAACCTTCCATACGGACTGAACCAATGAGGAAATAAAACACTCATCACACTTTCTGAAACAGAGACCAGGACCAGGACCTGGACCTGGACCAGGACCAGGAGCACTACAAGAGCGAGCCGGAGGAGGAGCAGCAGAACCCGGACCAGCGGAGCAACAAGGTTCCCAGAAGACCAGCAGCAGGCTCGTCCTCTGATCCCACCGATGTTCAGGTCAGTGTTCATGACTTCATGACTTCATGGCTTCATAACGACACCAAGAAGAGGAGAAAACAGCTCCAACTGTTCATCAATATCTACTGAGGTGGCAGCTGGGGGGGGGGAATGGATATATCTGCTTCATCTGAGTCTATGCAGAGGTAGAAGGAAGTTACCGCTTTTATTGTGCTAGTCTGAGTAACGTGACGTCATATCCGTTCCGTATCCGTCAACCAAAACAAACCTCAGAGAGTGTAAAACGTTGGAGGGTCGTCGTGGATACGACCTGCACCCTCCCATGTTAAATCCAGCGTAGTAAACACTACACATCCAGTAAAGGATGGAAACACTTTGGGTTTCACACATTGACAGGAAAAGCAGAGCTAGACAGAGCAGAGCTAAAGCTGCATGCTAACTCTGTCACGGACAGGAAACGTTATCGTATCTGAAAAATTTCCGAAAATAATCGAAAAATGTCAAAAAAAAAGATGTCCGAAAAAATGTCCAAAACAAGTCTGAAAAACATTCTGAAAAAATGTCAAAAAAATGTTGAAAGAATTCAGAACAAAAGTCAAAAATTGTCCAAAAAATGTATTTTTAAAAAATTGTCTGAGAAAACTTCGAAAAAATGTGGAAAGATTTCAGAAAAAACAGTCAGAAAAATGTCCGACAAATGTCCCGAAAATATCCAAAAAATGTCCGATGTTGAGCCCTGCATGACGCAATTTTTTTTTTTGCCTAAAATGTCTCTTTTGATAGTAAAGCTTTCTGACCCCTGGGCTAAACAAACACATAGCTAATGTTAGCTAGCGTTAGCCAGCGCATCTGATTGGCTACGGATGATTTCCTGTTGAAAAAAATGCATTTGTGGGTCGTGCACGTCGGGAATCTCATAAAACCCACACAGATGAACACAGTGAAGTTCACACATGACAGTAGTTTGTTTATAAATGTAACAACATCCAAATGTGTTTTTGATCAAATACTTTTAAGTACATATATTTGTGGATTTCTATTACATTTATTTAAAACAAGACATATTTTTGTGTGTGTCAGAAATATATTTGTGAACCTTAGTTTTTTATGTGGATTGTTTTTTTTACATTTATATATAACGATAACTGTGTTTGTGTGCATTGAAAAATATTTTTGTGGAGAGAGTCATTTATATATAAATCACCAGATACATGTGTGACTCCTTTGTGCATTCATTAATATTGAGACTGATCTGAGCCCATAAAAAGCAGCTAACAGAGAGAGAATAGCAGAAATCAGAATCAGGTTTACACATACAAGGAATTAGCCTTATTGTTTTTGGTGCATAACAATAAACAGAGAAATAAAAAAAACAGAAGCATGCACTGTGCTGGTAAAGCCAAGACACAACTATAGAATAGAAGAAATACAATAAGGACATCAAAATACTTCTATCTGTAATAACTATACATGAGTTTTAAAATGAAAGAGTTCAACAGTTTTGTGTATGAATCACAGTATGAATGCATACTTTTTTACTCGGCTATACAGGAAATGAGGTCTCTACCTCAATGTGTTTCTTGTTTGAATGAATGACTGACTTAGTGCGTGGTATGGGTTAATCTTCAACTATACTGGGTTTTACATTTCCCATAATGCAACTCCATAATGGGGATGTCGCCTGATAATTAATAAATTAACTGCATGATTGTCCATAGTTAATCTCAATTAATCACAAATTAATCTCACATTTTTTATTACTTCAAAATGCACCTTAAAGGGAGATTTGTCAAGTTTTTTAATAATAATGATAAATAATTGTGCAGCCCTAATGTATATTGATTGTATGTTTATTGATTATATGTTTATTAATTGCCCTTTTTTCACAAGACAAAGTGTCAACAATAGTCTTTCTGTATTGTTATTTTACAGGTGTTGAAGGAGTGCTCCATCCCGCTGACACGTGTCAGGATCAGCAGTGCGATGTTGGCTGCGATGGACGCCGTTGGACGCTCAGCAGCTGTTCCAAAAGGCCAAAAGGTCATCTGCAGGTTCATTTTCTTTGTTAGTTAAGGCCTTATATATATTAAAGAGTCCTTTTCTTCCTGAAATACTCGAAATTAATATTAATTAGTATGCTGTACGTTAGTGTGCCGTACGTTAGTGTGCCGTACGTTAGCATGCGGGACAATTCATAATTGTGAGAATTAATAAATGTCAAGGGGGCGTCTGTGGTGACCAATCAAATGTCTACAGAGGGACCACGGTTGGTTGTCACAGGTGGTAGTGCATTAGTCAGACTGGAACATTGTGGGTTATGTTCCACTGACATGTTTTAATGTTCTTTATGGTTCTAGATAGGTCGCTCCACCATGGCATCTCACTGACTCGCTCTCTCTCTCTGTCTCTCTCTCTCTCTGTCTGTCTGTCTGTCTGTCTGTCTGTCTGTCTGTCTGTCTGTCTGTCTCTGTCTGTATGTCTGTTGCTATAGAAAAGGAGAGGAAGAAAGGGACTGATACATCTGAGAGTTCACACTGGAGAGAAACTACACAGCTGTGATGAATGTGGGAAAACTTTCACTTTTCAGAGTACCCTCAAAATACATCAACGCATTCACACTGGAGAGAAACCCTACAGCTGTGATGAATGTGGAGCAGCTTTCACAAAATCAGGTCACCTAAAAATACATCAACGCATTCACACTGGAGAGAAACCCTACAGCTGTGATGAATGTGGAGCAGCTTTCACTCAATCAGGTCACCTGAAAACACATCAACGCATTCACACTGGAGAGAAACCCTACAGCTGTGATGAATGTGGAGCAGTTTTCACCAGATCAGGTTACCTGAAAATACATCAACGCATTCACACTGGAGAGAAACCCTACAGCTGTGATGAATGTGGAGCAGCTTTCACTGAGTCAGGTTACCTGAAAATACATCAACGCATTCACACTGGAGAGAAACCCTACAGCTGTGATGACTGTGGAGCAGCTTTCGCTCAATCAGGTCACCTGAAAATGCATCAACACAGTCACACTGGAGAGAAACCCTACAGCTGTGATGAATGTGGAGCAGCTTTCACTACATCAGGTGAGCTGAAAAGACATCAACGCATGCACACTGGAGAGAAACCCTACAGCTGTGATGACTGTGGAGCAGCTTTCACTAGATCGGGTAGCCTGAAAATACATCAACGCATTCACGCTGGAGAGAAACCCTACAGCTGTGATGACTGTGGAGCAGCTTTCACTAGATCGGGTAGCCTGAAAATACATCAACGCATTCACACTGGCGAGAAACCATACAGCTGTGATGAATGTGGAGCAGCTTTCACTACATCAGATTACCTGAAAATACATCAACGCATTCACACTGGAGAGAAACCCTACAGCTGTGATGAATGTGGAGGAGCTTTCAGAACATCAGGTACCCTGAAAATACATCAAAGCATTCACACTGGAGAGAAACCCTACAGCTGTGATGAATGTGGAGGAGCTTTCAGAACATCAGATTACCTGAAAATACATCAACGCATTCACACTGGAGAGAAACCGTACTGGTGTGACCAATGTGGTAAAACGTTTTCTCGGGGTAGTTACCTTAAATCCCACCAGCGCATTCACACTGCATCGTTGTGAACATGTTTCAGAGCCTAGCTAGCTGTTTCCTCCTGCCTCCTCATGCCGATAGCTGTGTTGTTATATTCAGAGCTTCTCTCCACATTGAAGTCTGACCAACAGTAACTTCATGTTCTAAACAGCATGTGTGTTGTCGTGGCTACGACTACATACTTTCTTCCTTTTATATATTTAATTCTTTACCATCCATTAATCTGCTGAGTATTTTCTGGATGAATTGTTTGGTAAAGACCAGAAACTGTTGACTGTAGTCGACCCCCTGGGCCTGTGCCCCGTAGACCCGTTCAATAATCCATCCACGAGTCAACAGCTGGAGAAAGATCAAGGAGGACATTCACATCCGACACCAGAGACCATCTATGAACAGAGACAGGGGTTACCATCCCCCCCACCGAATACAACCACCTGTTATCATGTGACTGCTGGACTAGCGTCATGTGATGAGAAGATCCCTTTTCTCCCACAGGCCGCTAAAGACTCTGATCTTTACTAAAATGTAGTTTGGATTTGTCCAAAGACAATTAATGTAGTGTATTATTATATGTGTGTGTTTGCCTTAGTTAGACTTTTATTCCACTGCCTTTAAGCCAGGAAGTGTTCCATTAAAACAATTCCACCATCTTTGATAACACCAACGTCATGTTTAGTGCCATTCTGCATGTTTCCTTATCAAAAATACAAAATTAGAAATCATCTAACGATTGAATTGTAACAATCTTTATTAAAAGAATGAGCTTTCAGGAGCTGAAGACTGACTCTGCGTCCTCCATGATTGTGCCAGGATGCATCTTCTGCGCGGGCAGACCGACACTTTAAAATGACCTCTTATCTGAGAAACCACGCGGCTGTGTTCCTGCTCTTTGCCTTTCTGTTCTAGTCTGAAGATGTGATTCGGAACAACAAGAGGTGAAACCTCAGAATCTAGCACTAAAAACCAAGATGGAGGCCGCCCAAAACCAAAATGTCGTCTGCCAAAAAACAAAATGGCGACGGCCAAAAAACCAAGATGGCGACGGCCAAAAACCAAGATGGCGACTGATGAAAACCAAGATGGCGACGGCCAAAAGCCAAGATGGCGACTGTTGAAAACCAAGATGGCGACGGCCAAAAACCAAGATGGCGACTGTTGAAAACCAAGATGGCGACTGTTGAAAACCAAGATGGCAACGGCCAAAAACCAAGATGGCGACTGTTGAAAACCAAGATGGCGACGACTAAAAACCAAGATGGCGACGGCCAAAAACCAAGATGGCGACTGTTGAAAACCAAGATGGCGACTGTTGAAAACCAAGATGGCGACGGCCAAAAACCAAGATGGAGACGACTAAAAACCAAGATGGCGACGGCCAAAAACCAAGATGGCGACTGTTGAAAACCAAGATGGCGACGGCCAAAAACCAAGATGGAGACGACTAAAAACCAAGATGGCGACGTACTATTCATGTGTTTAATTAGTAAAAGCTGTGGATTCAATAAAACGATGAATTAAAGGAGCTTATAGTAAAAATCTTGACCAAATGTAAAAAAGAAAAATAGACAAATTAACCCTAAAATCTTTTTTAATGTCAAATTACACGTTAACGCTACTTTATTAAAACAGCTGATGGGAAACACCAGGATACATTTTCCTCAGAGTAAAACTCCCTCCTTTGTGCAAAGGAACTGATTCTGTTGTTCTGGAAAGGGAAAGACGGGCCAACATTTAAATCCTGGATAACAACACTGACTGATCCCCTCCACCTAGAAAGAATCCGATACACCCTTAATGACAGACTGGAGGTATTTGAAAAGATTTGGAGACCGATGATCTCCTCTATAGGAGGGACAGACAATTAAGACGCAATAGACACATAGTCTTTAGTACCCGAGGTAGCACTGCTCAGGGATGGGAGGGTTACAGCTGTTTATGTATATACTGTATGTCGCCAATGTCTCCCTGATTTGTTTGCCTTAGGGTGTCTGTGCTTTTTGTTTTGTTTTCCTTTCATGACGTATGTGTTTTGTATTTGCTTGTCTCCATGTTGTTTGCCCTTAGTTTCTAGTTTTGTCTGTTTTTGTTGATGTATATAAAAAATGAGGCATGATAAA
Organism: Sebastes fasciatus; assembly: GCF_043250625.1. Classification (NCBI taxonomy): domain Eukaryota; kingdom Metazoa; phylum Chordata; class Actinopteri; order Perciformes; family Sebastidae; genus Sebastes; species Sebastes fasciatus. Next base: position 25,371,853 of record NC_133816.1, read on the forward strand.
CACCCCACAGTTTGTATCACTGACATGCACATGCTTCTTAATAAAAAATATTTGAAACAAGTTTTGATTTTATTCTCGTAATATAACAACTTTTTCTCTCAAAGTTAAGATTTCATTCTCATAACATTACGGCTTTTTCACGTAGAGTTATGACTTTATTGTGTAAATCTCAGATGTGTTTTCCCTCAATGTGGTCCTAATACTCCGTAGTACATTGTCTCTGGCCCTCACTGCATTAGACTTATATACTATATACTTAGACTATAAACTGTTACCTTCATCACAATGATCACATGTTTTGCGGCTCCAGACAGATCATTATTCTTATTTATTTTTGTGCCTAAAATGGCTCTTTTGATAGTAAAGGTTGCTGACTCCTGCTCTAGGGGACATATTTAACAAAACAAGGAGACTAAGATCCACAATCCGTGGATGCTTTTTCTCCTTCATCACCTTTCTTAATTCTTTTGCGTATCAAAGACAGTAACGTGATCCTGGAGAGTCCCGTGTTTCCTGTGACGGAGGGACGATCTGTGACTCTGCGTTGCACTACTCGAAGCAACTCTTCAAACCTGCGAGCCAGCATCTTCATGAAGGACAGATCTCCTGTCGGAGCAGCCGTCACGGGGCAGATGAGCCTCCCTGCGGTGTCCAAGTCTGATCAAGGCCTCTACATGTGCGTGATCACCGGCGTCGGGGCGTCAACGGAGAGCTGGCTCACTGTGAGAGGTGAGAGGAAGTAGGAAATAATGCATGTATGTATACAACAAGACAGGAAGTAGAAGGATTAAACACAGTTTATCAAGAATGTCTTCAAACAATACCCTAAGTAGTTTTTTTTACCTAAACCTAACTAAGTAGTTTTGTTGCCTAAACCTAACTAAGTAGTTTTGTTGCCTAAACCTAACTAAGTAGTTTTGTTGCCTAAACCTAATCAAGTCGATCTTTTCCTAAACCTAACTAAGTAGTTTTGTTGCTTAAACCTAACTAAGAAGGTTTATTGCCTAAACCTAACTAAGTAGCTTTGTTGCCTAAACCTAACTAAGTAGTTTTGTTGCCTAAACCTAACTAAGTAGTTTTGTTGCCTAAACCTAATCAAGTCGATCTTTTCCTAAACCTAACTAAGTAGTTTTGTTGCTTAAACCTAACTAAGAAGGTTTATTGCCTAAACCTAACTAAGTAGCTTTGTTGCCTAAACCTAACTAAGAAGGTTTGTTGCTTAAACCTAACTAAGTAGTTTTGTTGCCTAAACCTAACTAAGAAGGTTTGTTGCCTAAACCTAACTAAGTAGCTTTGTTGCCTAATCCTTACTAATTATTTTTGTTGCCTAAACCTAACTAAGTAGTTTTGTTGCCTAAACCTAATCAAGTCGATCTTTTCCTAAACCTAACTAAGTAGTTTTGTTGCTTAAACCTAACTAAGTAGTTTTGCTGCTTAAACCTAACTAAGTAGTTTTGTTGCCTAAACCTAACTAAGTAGTTTTGTTGCCTAATCCTAACTAAGTAGTTTTGTTGCCTAATCCTAACTAAGTAGTTTTGTTGCTTAAACCTAACTAAGTAGTTTTGTTGCCTAAACCTAACTAAGTAGTTTTGTTGCCTAATCCTAACTAAGTAGTTTTGTTGCCTAATCCTAACTAAGTAGTTTTGTTGCCTAAACCTAACTAAGTAGTTTTGTTGCCTAAACCTAACTAAGTAGTTTTGTTGCCTAATCCTAACTAAGTAGTTTTGTTGCTTAAACCTAACTAAGTAGTTTTGTTGCCTAAACCTAACTAAGTAGTTTTGTTGCCTAAACCTAACTAAGTAGTTTTTGTTGCCTAAACCTAACTAAGTAGTTTTGTTGCCTAATCCTAACTAAGTAGTTTTGTTGCCTAATCCTAACTAAGTAGTTTTGTTGCCTAAACCTAACTAAGTAGTTTTGTTGCCTAATCCTAACTAAGTAGTTTTGTTGCTTAAACCTAACTAAGTAGTTTTGTTGCCTAAACCTAACTAAGTAGTTTTGTTGCCTAAACCTAACTTTGTAGTTTTGTTGCCTAATCCTAACTAAGTAGTTTTTGTTGCCTAAACCTAACTAAGTAGTTTTGTTGCCTAATCCTAACTAAGTAGTTTTTGTTGCCTAAACCTAACTAAGTAGTTTTGTTGCCTAATCCTAACTAAGTAGTTTTGTTGCCTAAACCTAACTAAGTAGTTTTGTTGCCTAAACCTAACTAAGTAGTTTTGTTGCCTAATCCTAACTAAGTAGTTTTGTTGCCTAAACCTAACTAAGTAGTTTTGTTGAAACGTGACGGGAGGTGAGCTCTGGAAACACACGTCTAATAAGCTGTTGAATGTTATACAGCCCGCAGGTCATGAGGCCAGATGCTCCACATGCCGCCTCATGTTTGACGTTCATATCAGATACAGTATTTATGGATCTGGTTGTTTCACCACCAGCAGGTCCTGGTGCTCCTGCAGCAGCACGCCTCCTGTCTGTCTCCAGACTGGTGTGTCACCTGGTGGTGGGAGCTCCTTACCTGATGTCCACCGTCGTCCTGGGACTCGTATACAGAGACATACACTCTAACAGGTAACAGGGTGGTAAACTGGAATGCCAAGTTAAAAAAATTTAAAATTAAAAAATATTTAAAAATATATATATATATATATATATATATATATATATATACTGTATATATATTTATTTTATAATTTTTTTATAAAATTTTATAAAAAATAAATATATAAAAATAAATATAGATAAAAATAAATATATATATAATTATATATATATATATTTATTTTTCATTTTTTATTAAATCAAAAAATATAAAAAAATAAAAATAAGTATTTATACGTACAGTACATATATTTTTTTATATATATTTTTTTATTTTATTTTTTTTTCACATCCACAGGAAAGAGGGCTGCACGGTGGTGCAGTGGTTAGCACTGGCGCCTCACAGCTAGAGGGTTGCAGGTTCGAATCCGGCTTGGGACCCTTCTGTGTGGAGTTTGCATGTTCTCCCCGTGTTAGCGTGGGTTTTCTCCGGGTACTCCGGTTTCCTCCCACAGTCCAAAGACATGCAGGTTAGGTTAATTGTGGACTCTAAAATTGCCCGTAGGTGTGAATGTGAGCGTGAATGGTTGTATGTCTCTATGTGTCAGCCCTGCGATGGACTGGCGACCTGTCCAGGGTGTACCCTGCCTTCGCCCAATGTCGGCTGGGATCGGCTCCAGCCCCCCCGCGACCCCTAACGGGATAAGCGGTTGCAGATGGATGGATGGATCCACAGGAAAGACACCAGACGTCACCATGGAGACGCCACAGCGTAGTGAAAGCGGCAGGGATTGGATAAGCAGTATGTTGATGTCACCGCTGTGTGTTACAGTATAATTATTAAAATGAAGGGATTTAACTATGATGTCATCCAATTGTTCAATATTTTAATTTGTTGTATGGTTTAGTCGAGGGGTCAGCAACCTGCGCCTCTTCAGCTCCTCTCCAGTGGCTCCCTGTGGATCTATAAAAGACATTAGTCAATGACATTAGACAATGAATAACTGTTTTTTCGTTTACATTTTCATTTTTATTTATCATTGTTGTAGGTCTACGGTATGACGGTACGACGGTACGACGGTACGACGGTACGACGGTACGACGGTACGACAGTACGACGGAGTATTAGGGCCACATTGAGGAAAAAATATAAATCTGAGATTTAGAGAAAAAAAGTTGTAATATTACGAGAATAAAGTCATGATATTATAAAGTAGTAATTTTAAAAATGTAATAGATATCACCATGAAACATCCCTCATTCATTAGTTACTGTTCTGTGTCGGTGCCTTAATGTAGTTAGTTTCACTTTCATCTGTGGATGACAGAGTTAATATATGCCTGCAGGGGAAGAACATGATGGTGAGATGTGAAACTGTAAATAAATGGAAGTGATCCAACGTTACACAGCGAACTGGACATTGGTTTGTTTTTAGAGCACGCGTCAAAACAAGTTCTCCCGTCCGCCCCTCAGTGGCTTATAGATGTTGGTATTTGTTTGTTAAAAGGCTAACTGGCAGGCTAAGAGTTCCTGTAACACTGACCCGACGGGAAAGCAATGATTTTACCTCTGATGTCGTATTATTTGACTTTACCAACCACTATCAGTCCAAAGATTAAAGTTTATAGAAAATCAACTACATATATATACTTCAGTAGTCTGGCTTATGACAAATAGGTCATAATATAATAAATATATACATTTATAAATAGGTTATAGTATAATAAATATATATATATATATATATATATATAATTGGTCATAATATAATGTATATAATTGGTCATAATATAATAATAATAATATATATATATATATATATATACATTATATAAACCATGTAGCTGTAGTTTCCCTCCTGACCTCCAGGTGGAGACTTTCTGTCACTTTAAACTGAAAAACCAGACCGGAAGTACTTGTAACCGGAAGTGTGGTTGTCGGGCTGATGGCGGGAGAGTTGTTGTTGTTAGCTGAAGATCTTTGATCCGTTTGGAGCTCGAGCTGCAGGTGAACCAGCAAATAACTCAAGTAAACACTTTAACAAGCTTCCTCTGAGCCGGAAGTCCAAGAGGAGAAGAAGAGAAGAAGAATATGAACCGAGTTAAACCCGAAAACAGAGAGTTAGCTCCATGCTAACAAGCTAACAGAGAGTTAGCTCCATGCTAACAAGCTAACAGAGAGTTAGCTCCATGCTAGCAAGCTAACAGCTAGTTAGCTCCATGCTAACAAGCTAACAGCTAGTTAGCCTGTTAGCTTCTGCTGCTGTGTGGCTCACTGCTAGCGTTAGCATTAGCTCTCTCTAATGTGTGCTCCTGTTCTCTGATTGAACAGACCAGCACCAGCACCAGGACCAGGACCAGCACCAGGACCAGGACCAGCACCAGGACCAGGACCAGGACCAGCACCAGCACCAGCACCAGCACCAGCACCAGGACCAGCACCAGGAGCCCGGTTCAGAAAGCAGCTTTAACAAACTCTGAGATGGAAAAGGTTTCGGCTCCAGAACAGCTGATCAGAGTTTGTTCCATCAAATGTGAGGATGAAAACAGCCTTCATCATCAATGGAGCTCCGATACTACGATTCACCATGGCAACAGGTAACTAAGAGGCAGAGCCTCCATCTGGATCCACGTAGAGATAGTAATGCACGGATACGCTGACTGTGTAATAGACTGAAGTCTACATTACATTAAATAGATTTATTCAGCTTGAATGTGACTGTATTAGACTGAAGTCTACATTACATTAAATAGAGTTATTCATCTTTAGTGTGACTGTATTAGACTGTAGTCTACATTACATTAAATAGAGTTATTCATCTTTAGTGTGACTGTATTAGACTGTAGTCTACATTACATTACAGAGTTATTCAGCTTTAGTGTGACTGTATTAGACTGAAGTCTACATTACATTACATAGAGTTATTCAGCTTTAGTGTGACTGTATTAGACTGTAGTCTACATTACATTAAATAGAGTTATTCAGCTTTAATGGGACTGTATTAGACTGAAGTCTACATTACATTAAATAGAGTTATTCATCTTTAGTGTGACTGTATTAGACTGTAGTCTACATTACATTAAGCTGCTCTAACAGACTGACAGCTGTCTGTGTTCACAGTCACAGTGTTATAAAGAAGAAGGACATGCAGAGGTTTGGTTCTGAGCTGAGAGACACTTGATGCTGTGTGATATCTGAATGTTCAAAGAAATGACTGACGGCACATAAAAGAGTCACTTTAGACAGTCCAGAGTAACAAACTGATATCTGACACACAGTAAACCTTCCATACGGACTGAACCAATGTCACTACAGCTGTGATGAATGTGGAGGAGCTTTCACAACATCAGGTATCCTGAAAATACATCAACGCATTCACACTGGAGAGAAACCCTACAGCTGTGATGAATGTGGAGCAGCTTTCAGAACATCAGGTCACCTGAAAACACATCAACGCATTCACACTGGAGAGAAACCCTACAGCTGTGATGAATGTGGAGCAGCTTTCACTACATCAGGTTACTTGAAAATACATCAACACAGTCACACTGGAGAGAAACCCTACAGCTGTGATGAATGTGGAGCAGCTTTCACTACATCAGGTTACTTGAAAATACATCAACACAGTCACACTGGAGAGAAACCCTACAGCTGTGATGAATGTGGAGCAGCTTTCACTACATCAGGTTACCAAAAAATACATCAACGCATTCACACTGGAGAGAAACCCCACAGCTGTGATGAATGTGGAGCAGCTTTCACTACATCAGGTCAACTGAAAGAACACCAACGCATTCACACTGGAGAGAAACCCTGCAGCTGTGATGAATGTGGAGCAGCTTTCACTACATCAGGTCACCTGAAAAGACATCAACGCATTCACACTGGAGAGAAACCCTACAGCTGTGATGAATGTGGAGCAGCTTTCACTACATCAGGTCACCTGAAAAGACATCAACGCATTCACACTGGAGAGAAACCGTACTGGTGTGACCAATGTGGTAAAACGTTTTCTCGGGGTAGTTACCTTAAATCCCACCAGCGCATTCACACTGCATCGTTGTGAACATGTTTCAGAGCCTAGCTAGCTGTTTCCTCCTGCCTCCTCCCCATGCCCTGATAGCTGTGTTGTTATATTCAGAGCTTCTCTCCACATTGAAGTCTGACCAACAGTAACTTCATGTTCTAAACAGCATGTGTGTTGTCGTGGCTACGACTACATACTTTCTTCCTTTTATATATTTAATTCTTTACCATCCATTAATCTGCTGAGTATTTTCTGGATGAATTGTTTGGTAAAGACCAGAAACTGTTGACTGTAGTCGACCCCCTGGGCCTGTGCCCCGTAGACCCGTTCGATAATCCATCCACGAGTCAACAGCTGGAGAAAGATCAAGGAGGACATTCACATCCGACACCAGAGACCATCTATGAACAGAGACGGGGGTTACCATCTCCCCCACCGAATACAACCACCTGTTATCATGTGACTGCTGGACTAGCGTCATGTGATGAGAAGATCCCTTTTCTCCCACAGGCCGCTAAAGACTCTGATCTTTACTAAAATGTAGTTTGGATTTGTCTAAAGACAATTAATGTAGTGTATTATTATATGTGTGTGTTTGCCTTAGTTAGACTTTTATTCCACTGCCTTTAAGCCAGGAAGTGTTCCATTAAAACAGTTCCACCATCTTTGATAACGTCATGTTTAGTGCCATTCTGCATGTTTCCTTATCAAAAATACAAAATTAGAAATCATCTAACGATTGAATTGTAACAATCTTTATTAAAAGAATGAGCTTTCAGGAGCTGGAGACTGACTCTGCGTCCTCCATGATTGTGCCAGGATGCATCTTCTGCGCGGGCCAAAAACCAAGATGGAGACGACTAAAAACCAAGATGGCGACGGCCAAAAACCAAGATGGCGACGACAAAAAACCAAGATGGAGACGACTAAAAACCAAGATGGCGACTGTTGAAAAACAAGATGGCGATGGCCAAAAACCAAGATGGCGACGTACTATTCATGTGTTTAATTAGTAAAAGCCGTGGATTCAATAAAACGATGAATTAAAGTGGTAGTAGGCAACAATATTTTGGCATAATTTGGCAAAAATTCCATAATAACCTTTCAGCATATTGTAATTAAAGTGATCTGAGAGAAAACTACACCTCTGCACCTCCTCATGGCTCTGTTTACAGGCTTTAGAAAATCTTGCCCGTGACGGCAGACTTTGACCAATCACAGGTCATTTCAGAGAGAGCGTTCCTATTGGCTGTTCCACAAAAGGAGATGCGCGTTCACGTCTGGTCTCTGTAGATAGTGAAAGCCTCGGTCAATGGCGGAACAACCTACTGAAAAGCTTGCTATTCCAGCATTGGCAGCAACTGCCTACACCTCAAAACAACCCAAAAAAAGAAAGACAGAATTTTCAAGAAGACAGTCCAAAAGAGAGTCCGACAATAAGCGCAATAAAACGCCTGTCAATATCGGCGAAGCGTTTCAGCGGTGGAGAGATCTCCGGGACAGCATCGGCCTCACGTTGGACTCTGAGCTAGCCGTTCTTCTCCTGGACAGGTAAGCTACTAACTTCGTTTTCCTGTAATATCTAAATGTTTTGTACTGATTTGTTTGTAGGTAGCTTTACAGTGAAAGCAGGCGATGAGTAGCCAGGTTGAATGTACGTTAGCCTTCTGCTAACCGTAGCCCGAGGCTTGCTGCGGCTAATTCAAGTCCATGTTTATGTTTATGTAGCTACTGTAGCTAGATCCTTGAATCACAGTCTGTCATCTCAAAGGGCTTTACAGACCCATAAGTTTACTAAGAGAAAGAACGGACGGTAATTCCCATAGAATTGCCGCTATATAACGACACATCACAGTCAGTAGTACTCGATACAGTAACCTATATGAGTAACGTTACTCATACAGTAACGTTACTCATACAGTAGCGTTACTCATACAGTAACGTTACTCATACAGTAGTGTTACTCATACAGTAACGTTACTCATACAGTAGTGTTACTCATACAGTAACCTGTATGTGTAGTGTTACTCATACAGTAGTGTTACTCATACAGTAGCGTTACTCATACAGTAACGTTACTCATACAGTAGTGTTACTCATACAGTAACCTGTATGTGTAGTGTTACTCATACAGTAGTGTTACTCATACAGTAACCTGTATGTGTAGTGTTACTCATACAGTAACCTGTATGTGTAGCGTTACTCAAACAGTAACGTTACTCATACAGTAACCTGTATGTGTAGCGTTACTCATACAGTAACGTTACTCATACAGTAAGTGGAATATACAGGAATGGATAGAGAAGGGATCTGTGGCACACAGAGCACTCATTGAGATAGTGCTAAATGCACGCTGGCTGGGTGAAGTAGTGAAGTACCTGGGATTTAGGTATGTGGGCATGGGTTTTACATGTAATGTTTATGTTCACAAGTATTTAACTCAAACAAAGGAAGCTCCTGGCTTACTCCCTATAAACCCACATAGGGAAGAAAAAAGTGAGTAAATCTTGGGAAAGATCATGCAGAGAATGGGTCCCTTTTTGAAAAATCTCTAAAATACAGATGATTGTAAATCATGCAGTGACTTGATCAAAGTCCTTTTTATTTTTTTACTGTCCACCACTGATTGTGACTATATGTATCAACTAATGACTAATGACAACATAAAAGATCTAACACTTGTTTTTTACTGTTTAGGTCTACAGCAGAACTTGAGTCCTTTCACAACCACATACTGATGTATGCCAGCAAGAGATTGAGTTTCACCCCGCCCGTCTATTCAGCTCGCACCCTACTTGCTGGTTTGGATTATAATCATCATGTCCACCGACCAGTGCAGAGAAAAGCTGATGGCTCCATTGAGTAAGTTCTTAAAATTGACAACAGTATACCCACTAAAACGGAAGTATATTAGTTTTATAATATAAGGTCAAATTTATACATGAATAATTATAATGAATGTTGTCCTTGCACAGGCAGCAGTTTTGCAAATTTATCACAAATTCATTTTTCAATAACCATCTTTTCCTGTTTCGGTCATATGCTAATTTCATTATGTCAGATACCGGAAGCTGTACAACAAGAAGTCGCGGAAGTGGAGCCTGTACACAATGAAGGTCGACAAGGACTATGGCTACATTCCTGACCTCCAGAGGGCCATCCTCCGTAGCCGCACCACAGCAGACAGAGGCATGCCGCGTGTGAGACGCCAGAGGCCTGATGACCCGCGGCAGTCTGGTGTGCTATGTGGTATTCCACCTCTAACCACAGAGGAGCTACTGCACACACAAGTCAGTCGACGACAAGGTATAGAAGTTCTTTCAGTGGGCCTCATTCAACATCCCTTCTTCAGAAACCCAAATTGCATGTTTTCACACTAACCCTTGCAGCCTTCACAACATAGTTTCTCATTACACTGATTCTGATTTTAGTTGATAAAGGTTGCATATATAGATTTTGTTAATTACAAGCAGCTTTTTGACGACTACAGAGATGTTATGTGAAAGGTATCATTTATGATAATGTAAAGACATCACGCATTGACACACAAAAAGAGACGCATTGACATATTGTCATTGAAATAATATGGTACTATAGCATGAGAGGCAGAGTAAGAATCTTCTCAACCAACAAAAGACCAGCATAGAGTTGCATGCTAAATAAGTTATTATATATGCATTACAGCAGCCTTTTAAAAAATATTATAGCCTATATATATGGCCTATATGTGTGACGTTATAGTCAAAACTAAACAACTGATTTCAAAATTCTAACATGCTATTCTTTGTTCATTCGCAGGGCCAAGGACTACCTAAGTGAGCAGCCGACCATAGGAGAAGACGTGACCCCTGCGACACCTCACCTGAGTCGACCCCACCTACACCCCTACTATGGCCACCACTCAAAAATACTGACCAGGGGTCAGACATGTTCTATAGGCCTAGCCCCACTGAAAGATGGTGTACTTATTTTTTAATTTACCTTTTTCTAAACTTTTTTTGTGGTGTGTTATGAATGTTTGGGATTGTCATCTATATTTTTGAATGTAATAAAAGTGTTACCCAAGTGAGTTGAATTTCTTTACTGCATGGTATTGACACTGGCAGTCGTGAACAAAAAAAGCAGGTGGTCATCCTTCAATGGATTTATTTTTACAAAAACAATGGCAAAAATAACAATAAGTAAAATGTAAATACTCAACAAAAATATCACATCACACAGGAGGGGTGGGGGGGGGGGGGGGTTGTTTCAGAGCCTGCGTGGGATAAAGCCCACATATTGGTGGTGGGGGTCAGGATGTCTGTCCCTAATCCTCCACACACAACAGCTGGGAATCACAGTTCTGTTACCCCGCCCCAAGGCTCCATACTGCCACACAACAAACTGCCGGTAAGCAGCATACCGGAACTGTCTGTTGTCCTCTCCGGGATTGGGTACGTCCTGCTGAGCCCTAATGTCGTTCCAGATCCTCCTGGCCAGGCGAAGGACACCCTCATGGAGGATGTAGAGGTCCACATGAGGTAGCAGGGAAATGCAGTTCTGTGGTGGCTGGCCACAGCACTTCCTTTCCACGTCAGTGGGCATTTCCCTGCACCTCATGCAGACACACCTCAGGTTGATTGGGGTCCTGGCCAGGAGGACCTGGTGGAGGAGCGCTGACCATTAGATCAAATATGAGGCTGGGATCCCTGAACAGACATCTCCCCAGAAGCTCCCGACACTGCTGCAGGCTCAAACACTGAATTCTGGCCTAGAAAGACAGTAGATCAGGGAAAAAGTATTACTTTATTTATGAATAAACAATAATGATCATAATGTGGACATAAAGTATGGACATGTTATATTTTGAGATACCTGTTCATCTGATATCCGTCGAGCTTGTAGTTGTTGTACTCTGCTGAAGTCATCTTCAGCCAGAGGGTCTTCAAGCTGACTCTGTCCTCTCCCCCGGCCAGACCCTCTGCCACGTCCACGTCCACTAGCTCTCCCTCTTCCTCTCCCTCTTCCTCGCCCTCTTCCTCGCCCTCTTCCTCTACCTCTTCCTCGTCCATTCGTAGCCGGCTGCTCCAGGACATAGTCAGGATCTGACTCGACGGTGCTCTGTCAGTAATAGATATGTAACAGATGTAAAATTACCATTTCCATTATGAATAACATGGTAATGGTTTTATTTATTTTCAGATGTGTAAAGTTATCTATACAGACTAAAAACACTAAAGTTAGAAAGATAGCATTACTGAAACTTGAAGAAGCAACTGCCGTTGGCTAACGTTAGCCAGCTAGCTATGATATAGATTGAATAAAACATTGGGCTCCGTTGTTTCTAAAGTTTAGCTCGTCATTTCGTCTAGAAAATAAACAATTGCTTTTATTCGGTCTCCTCCTCCTCCTCCCTCCTCCTTTACGCTGTGATGTCGAGCTGCTGGATAGAACAGAGTTACGTTGTCAATATGCTGCCCTCTGCTGGCAGAGAGCGGCAACTACAGAAGCATGTTGTGGAAGACCAAACGTGGATCATGACATCATTCGATTTGCATTCGCTGTCTCTAGCAAGCCACACGTCTCTACTGCCGGTATGAACCCAAAATAAACAGATTGTTCTGTGATTTAATATCAATAAATAGATGATGCTGAAATAACTACATCATGATGCTGATCAGTAAAAAGTCTGAATTCATGCTCTGTCAGGTCTGTTGTCATGACGCTATCGTTAGCCCCGTGAGTCGTTTGTATCGTCAGACCCGTGAGACGTTAGTATCGTCAGACTCTTGAGTCGTTAGTATCGTCAGACTCTTGAGTCGTTAGTATCGTCAGACCCGTGAGTCGTTAGTATCGTCAGACTCTTGAGTCGTTAGTATCATCAGACCCGTGAGTCGTTAGTATCGTCAGACTCTTGAGTCGTTAGTATCGTCAGACCCGTGAGTCGTTAGTATCGTCAGACTCTTGAGTCGTCAGACTCTTGAGTCGTTAGTATCGTCAGACCCGTGAGTCGTTAGTATCGTCAGACTCTTGAGTCGTCAGACTCTTGAGTCGTTAGTATCGTCAGACTCGTGAGGGGAAGAACATGATAGTGAGATGTGAAACTGTAAATAAATGGAAGTGATCCAACGTTACACAGCGAACTGGACATTGGTTTGTTTTTAGAGCACGCGTCCAAACAAGTTCTCCCGTCCGCCCCTCAGTGGCTTATAGATGTTGGTATTTGTTTGTTAAAAGGCTAACTGTCAGGCTAAGAGTTCCTGTAACACTGACCCGACGGGAAAGCAATGATTTTACCTCTGATGTCGTATTATTTGACTTTACCAACCACTAACAGTCCAAAGATTAAAGTTTATAGAAAATCAACTACATATATATACTTTAGTAGTCTGGCTTATGACAAATAGGTCATAATATAATAAATATATACATCTATAAATAGGTTATAGTATAATAAATATATATATATATATATATATATAATTGGTCATAATATAATGTATATAATTGGTCATAATATAATAATAATAATATATATATATACATATATATATATATATACATTATATAAACCATGTAGCTGTAGTTTCCCTCCTGACCTCCAGGTAGAGATTTTCTGTCACTTTAAACTGAAAAACCAGACCGGAAGTACTTGTAACCGGAAGTGTGGTTGTCGGGCTGATGGCGGGAGAGTTGTTGTTGTTAGCTGAAGATCTTTGATCCGTTTGGAGCTCGAGCTGCAGGTGAACCAGCAAACAACTCAGGTAAACACTAACAAGCTTCCTCTGAGCCGGAAGTCCAAGAGGAGACGAAGAGAAGAAGAATATGAACCGAGTTAAACCCGAAAACAGAGAGTTAGCTCCATGCTAACAAGCTAACAGCTAGTTAGCTCCATGCTAACAAGCTAACAGCTAGTTAGCCTGTTAGCTTCTGCTGCTGTGTGGCTCACTGCTAGCGTTAGCATTAGCTCGCTCTAATGTGTGCTCCTGTTCTCTGATTGAACAGACCAGGACCAGGACCAGCACCAGGACCAGCACCAGGACCAGCACCAGCACCAGCACCAGCACCAGGAGCCCGGTTCAGAAAGCAGCTTTAACAAACTGTGAGATGGAAAAGGTTTCGGCTCCAGAACAGCTGATCAGAGTTTGTTCCATCAAATGTGAGGATGAAAACAGCCTTCATCATCAATGGAGCTCCGATACTACGATTCACCATGGCAACAGGTAACCAAGAGACACAGCCTCCATCTGGATCCACTTAGAGATGGTAATGCACGGATACGCTGACTGTGTGATAGACTGTAGTCTACATTACATTAAATAGAGTTATTCAGCTTTAGTGTGACTGTATTAGACTGTAGTCTACATTACATTAAGCTGCTCTAACAGACTGACAGCTGTCTGTGTTCACAGTCACAGTGTTATAAAGAAGAAGGACATGCAGAGGTTTGGTTCTGAGCTGAGGGACACTTGATACTGTGTGATATCTGAATGTTCAAAGAAATGACTGACAGCACATAAAAGAGTCACTTTAGACAGTCCAGAGTAACAAACTGATATCTGACACACAGTAAACCTTCCATACGGACTGAACCAATGAGGAAATAAAACACTCATCACACTTTCTGAAACAGAGACCAGGACCAGGACCAGGAGCACTACAAGAGCGAGCCAGAGGAGGAGCAGCAGAACCCGGACCAGCGGAGCAACAAGGTCCCCAGAAGACCAGCAGCAGGCTCGTCCTCCGATCCCACCGATGTTCAGGTCAGTGTTCATGACTTCATGACTTCATGGCTTCATAACGACACCAAGAAGAGGAGAAAACAGCTCCAACTGTTGGAGGGTCGTCGTGGATACGACCTGCACCGTCACATGTTAAATCCAGCGTGGTAAACACTACACATCCAGTAAAGGATGGAAACACTTTGGGTTTCACACATTGACAGGAAAAGCAGAGCTAGACAGAGCAGAGCTAAAGCTGCATGCTAACTCTGTCACGGACAGGAAACGTTATCGTATCTGAAAAATTTCCGAAAATAATCGAAAAATGTCACAAAAAAAGATGTCGGGAATCTCATAAAACCCACACAGATGAACACAGTGAAGTTCACACATGACAGCAGTTTGTTTATAAATGTAACAACATCCAAATGTGTTTTTGATCAAATACTTTTAAGTACATATATTTGTGGATTTCTATTACATTTTTTTTTTTTTATGTGGATTGTTTTTTTTACATTTATATATAACGATAACTGTGTTTGTGTGCATTGAAAAATATTTTTGTGGAGAGAGTCATTTATATATAAATCACCAGATACATGTGTGACTCCTTCTGTGTGCATTCATTAATATTGAGACTGATCTGAGCCCATAAAAAGCAGCTAACAGAGAGAGAATAGCAGAAATCAGAATCAGGTTTACACATACAAGGAATTAGCCTTATTGTTTTTGGTGCATAACAATAAACAGAGAAATAAAAAAACACAGAAGCATGCACTGTGCTGGTAAAGCCAAGACACAACTATAGAATAGAAGAAATACAATAAGGACATCAAAATACTTCTATCTGTAATAACTATACATGAGTTTTAAAATGAAAGAGTTCAACAGTTTTGTGTATGAATCACAGTATGAATGCATACTTTTTTACTCGGCTATACAGGAAATGAGGTCTCTACCTCAATGTGTTTCTTGTTTGAATGAATGACTGACTTAGTGCGTGGTATGGGTTAATCTTCAACTATACTGGGTTTTACATTTCCCATAATGCAACTCCATAATGGGGATGTCGCCTGATAATTAATAAATTAACTGCATGATTGTCCATAGTTAATCTCAATTAATCACAAATTAATCTCACATTTTTTATTACTTCAAAATGCACCTTAAAGGGAGATTTGTCAAGTTTTTTAATAATAATGATAAATAATCGTGCAGCCCTAATGTATATTGATTTTATGTTTATTGATTGTATGTATATTGATTGTATGTTTATTGATTGTATGTTTATTGATTATATGTTTATTAATTGCCCTTTTTTCACAAGACAAAGTGTCAACAATAGTCTTTCTGTATTGTTATTTTACAGGTGTTGAAGGAGTGCTCCATCCCGCTGACACGTGTCAGGATCAGCATTGCGATGTTGGCTGCGATGGACGCCGTTGGACGCTCAGCAGCTGTTCCAAAAGGCCAAAAGGTCATCTGCAGGTTCATTTTCTTTGTTAGTTAAGGCCTTATATATATTAAAGAGTCCTCTTCTTCCTGAAATACTCGAAATTAATATTAATTAGTATGCCGTACGTTAGCATGTGGGACAATTCATAATTGTGAGAATTAATAAATGTCAAGGGGGCGTCTGTGGTGACCAATCAAATGTCTACAGAGGGACCACGGTTGGTTGTCACAGGTGGTAGTGCATTAGTCAGACTGGAACATTGTGGGTTATGTTCCACTGACATGTTTTAATGTTCTTTATGGTTCTAGATAGGTCGCTCCACCATGGCATCTCACTGACTCGCTCTCTCTCTCTGTCTCTCTCTCTCTCTGTCTCTCTCTCTCTCTCTCTCTCTCTCTCTCTCTCTCTCTCTCTCTCTCTCTCTCTCTCTCTGTCTCTCTCTGTCTCTCTGTCTCTCTGTCTCTCTGTCTGTATGTCTGTTGCTATAGAAAAGGAGAGGAAGAAAGGGACTGATTCATCTGAGAGTTCACACTGGAGAGAAACTACACAGCTGTGATGAATGTGGAGCAGCTTTCACTACATCAGGTGAGCTGAAAAGACATCAACGCATTCACACTGGAGAGAAACCCTACAGCTGTGATGAATGTGGAGCAGCTTTCACTCAATCAGGTCACCTGAAAGAACACCAACGCATTCACACCGGAGAGAAACCCTACAGCTGTGATGAATGTGGAGCAGCTTTCACTGGATCAGGTCACCTAAAAATACATCAACGCATTCACACTGGAGAGAAACCCTACAGCTGTGATGAATGTGGAGCAGCTTTCACAACATCAGGTCACCTAAAAATACATCAACGCATTCACACTGGAGAGAAACCCTACAGCTGTGATGAATGTGGAGCAGCTTTCACTACATCAGGTGAGCTGAAAAGACATCAACGCATGCACACTGGAGAGAAACCCTACAGCTGTGATGACTGTGGAGCAGCTTTCACTACATCAGGTGAGCTGAAAATACATCAACGCATTCACACGGGAGAGAAACCCTACAGCTGTGATGAATGTGGAGCAGTTTTCACCAGATCAGGTACCCTGAAAATACATCAACGCATTCACACTGGAGAGAAACCCTACAGTTGTGATGAATGTGGAGCAGTTTTCACCAGATCAGGTTACCTGAAAATACATCAACGCATTCACACTGGAGAGAAACCCTACAGCTGTGATGAATGTGGAGCAGCTTTCACTGAGTCAGGTTACCTGAAAATACATCAACGCATTCACACTGGAGAGAAACCCTACAGCTGTGATGAATGTGGAGCAGCTTTCACTCAATCAGGTCACCTGAAAACACATCAACGCATTCACACTGGAGAGAAACCGTACTGGTGTGACCAATGTGGTAAAACGTTTTCTCAGGATAGTTCCCTTAAAGTCCACCAGCGCATTCACACTGCATCGTTGTGAACATGTTTCAGAGCCTAGCTAGCTGTCTCCTCCGGCCTCCTCCCCATGCCCTGATAGCTGTGTTGTTATATTCTGAGATTCTCTCCACATTGAAGTCTGACCAACAGTAACTTCATGTTCTAAACAGCATGTGTGTTGTCGTGGCTACGACTACATACTTTCTTCCTTTTATATATTTAATTCTTTACCATCCATTAATCTGCTGAGTATTTTCTGGATGAATTGTTTGGTAAAGACCAGAAACTGTTGACTGTAGTCGACCCCCCGGGCCTGTGACCCTTAGACCCGTTCGATAATCCATCCACGAGTCGACAGCTGGAGAAAAATCAAGGAGGACATTCACATCCGACACCAGAGACCATCTATGAACAGAGACAGGGGTTACCATCTCCCCCACCGAATACAACCACTGTTATCATGTGACTGCTGGACTAGCGTCATGTGATGAGAAGATCCCTTTTCTCCCACAGGCCGCTAAAGACTCTGATCTTTACTAAAATGTAGTTTGGATTTGTCCAAAGACAATTAATGTAGTGTATTATTATATGTGTGTGTTTGCCTTAGTTAGACTTTTATTCCACTGCCTTTAAGCCAGGAAGTGTTCCATTAAAACAGTTCCACCATCTTTGATAACACCAACGTCATGTTTAGTGCCATTCTGCATGTTTCCTTATCAAAAATACAAAATTAGAAATCATCTAACGATTGAATTGTAACAATCTTTATTAAAAGAATGAGCTTTCAGGAGCTGAAGACTGACTCTGCGTCCTCCATGATTGTGCCAGGATGCATCTTCTGCGCGGGCAGACCGACACTTTAAAATGACCTCTTATCTGAGAAACCACGCGGCTGTGTTCCTGCTCTTTGCCTTTCTGTTCTAGTCTGAAGATGTGATTCGGAACAACAAGAGGTGAAACCTCAGAATCTAGCACTAAAAACCAAGATGGAGGCCGCCCAAAACCAAAATGTCGTCTGCCAAAAAACAAAATGGCGACGGCCAAAAAACCAAGATGGAGATGACCAAAAACCAAGATGGCGACTGTTGAAAACCAAGATGGCGACGGCCTAAAACCAAGATGGAGACGACTAAAAACCAAGATGGCGACGGCCAAAAACCAAGATGGCGACTGTTGAAAACCAAGATGGCGACTGTTGAAAACCAAGATGGCGACGGCAAAAAACCAAGATGGCGACGGCAAAAAACCAAGATGGCGACGGCCAAAAACCAAGATGGCGACTGTTGAAAACCAAGATGGCGACGGCCAAAAACCAAGATGGCGACTGTTGAAAACCAAGATGGCGACGGCCAAAAACCAAGATGGCGACTGTTGAAAACCAAGATGGCGACGGCCTAAAACCAAGATGGAGACGACTAAAAACCAAGATGGCGACGGCCAAAAACCAAGATGGCGACTGTTGAAAACCAAGATGGCGACGGCAAAAAACCAAGATGGCGACGGCAAAAAACCAAGATGGAGACGACTAAAAACCAAGATGGCGACGGCCAAAAACCAAGATGGCGACTGTTGAAAACCAAGATGGCGACGGCAAAAAACCAAGATGGCGACTGTTGAAAACCAAGATGGCGACGGCCAAAAACCAAGATGGCGACTGTTGAAAACCAAGATGGCGACGGCCAAAAACCAAGATGGCGACTGTTGAAAACCAAGATGGCGACGGACAAAAACCAAGATGGCGACTGTTGAAAACCAAGATGGCGACGGCCAAAAACCAAGATGGCGACTGTTAAAAACCAAGATGGCGACGGCAAAAAACCAAGATGGAAACAACTAAAAACGAAGATGGAGACGACTAGAAACCAAGATGGCGACGTACTATTCATGTGTTTAATTAGTAAAAGCCGTGGATTCAATAAAACGATGAATTAAAGGAGCTTATAGTAAAAATCTTGACCAAATGTAAAAAAGAAAAATAGACAAATTAACCCTAAAATCTTTTTTAATGTCAAATTACACGTTAACGCTACTTTATTAAAACAACTGATGGGAAACACCAGGATACATTTTCCTCAGAGTAAAACTCCCTCCTTTGTGCAAAGGAACTGATTCTCTTGTTCTGGAAAGGGAAAGACGGGCCAACATTTAAATCCTGGATAACAACACTGACTGATCCCCTCCACCTAGAAAGAATCCGATACACCCTTAATGACAGACTGGAGGTATTTGAAAAGACTTGGAGACCGATGATCTCCTCTATAGGAGGGACAGACAATTAAGACGCAATAGACACATAGTCTTTAGTACCCGAGGTAGCACTGCTCAGGGATGGGAGGGTTACAGCTGTTTATGTATATACTGTATGTCGCCAATGTCTCCCTGATTTGTTTGCCTTAGGGTGTCTGTGCTTTTTGTTTTCCTTTCATGACGTATGTTTTTTGTATTTGCTTGTCTCCATGTTGTTTGCCCTCAGTTTCTAGTTTTGTCTGTTTTTGTTGATGTATATAAAAAATGAGGCATGATAAACACCCCACAGTTTGTATCACCGACATGCACATGCTTCTTAATAAAAAATATTTGAAACAAGTTTTGATTTTATTCTCGTAATATAACAACTTTTTCTCTCAAAGTTAAGATTTCATTCTCATAACATTACGGCTTTTTCACGTAAAGTTATGACTTTATTGTGTAAATCTCAGATGTGTTTTCCCTCAATGTGGCCCTAATACTCCGTAGTACATTGTCTCTGGCCCTCACTGCATTAGACTGATATACTATATACTTAGACTATAAACTGTTACCTTCATCACAATGATCACATGTTTTGCGGCTCCAGACAGATAATAATAATAATAATAATACCTTTTATTTAGTGGCGCCTTTCTGGACACCCAAGGACACCTTACAAAAATCAGTTAAAACGTTGACAGATAAAATAATCTAAAAACAACAGGACATGACAGAAACATATTTGTACAGACACATATGATGGGTGATGATGAGTTCTAGAGAGAGTAGGCCAGTTTAAACAGGTGGGTTTTCAGGAGGGATTTGAATGATGTGATATTGTCAGACTGCCGGATGTGTGGGGGGAGTGAGTTCCATAACCTGGGAGCAGAGCAGCTGAATGCCCTGGCTCCCATGGTGCTGAGGCGTGAGGTGGGGGTGGTCAGAAGTCCGGCTGATGATGAGCGGAGGGAACGGGAGGGAGTGTACTCCTGGAGGAGGTCTGTGAGGTAGGTGGGGGCGAGGTTATGGAGGGCTTTGTAGGTGAGCAGAAGGTTTTTGTAATCGATCCGGGATTTAACAGGGAGCCAGTGCAGCTGGATGAGGATGGGGGTGATGTGGTCGGAGGACTTGGTGCGGGTGATGATCCGGGCGGCAGAGTTCTGAATGATTTGGAGTCTGTTGAGTAGTTTGATGGGAATGCCAGAGAGGACAGCGTTGCAATAGTCGATCCGGGATGTAACAAATGAGTGAACCAGGATTTCAGTGCTGGAGTGGGACAGGGATGGGCGGAGTCTAGAGATGTTGCGGAGGTGGAAGAAGGCAGTCCGGGTGATGTTTTTTATGTGGGATGAAAAAGAGAGTGTGCTGTCCAGGGTGACCCCAAGACTCTTGACATGGGTGGAGAACGGTACTGGGAAGCCATCAATGGTGATGTTTTGAGCAGTGGTGTGTTGAGTTTTGGAGATGTTGTTCTTGGAGCCGATGAGCAGGGCCTCGGTTTTATGGCTGTTGAGTTTTAAAAAGTTCCTGCTCATCCAGCTCCTGATGTGTTGAAGGCAGGTGGTGAGGGAGGCGGGTGGCAGGGCTGCAGTGGGTGCAGTTGAAATGTAGACCTGTGTGTCATCGGCATAACAGTGGAATCGGACATTGTGATGACGGAGGATAGTGCCAAGGGGAAGGAGGTAAATGATAAACAGGAGTGGACCCAATACTGACCCCTGGGGGACACCCAGTGAAACAGCGGAGCACCTTGACCTGTGATTACCCAGTTTCACAAATTGTAGTCTGTCGGTGAGGTATGAGGAGAACCATGTGAGTGCAACACCGGTGATACCAATATCAGTCAGACGTGTGATGAGTAGTGGGTGGGAGATGGTGTCAAAGGCAGCAGTGAGGTCGAGGAGGATGAGGATGGTGAGCAGTCCAGAGTCAGCTGCACGGAGGAGGTCGTTGGTGATTTTGACCAGGGCTGTTTCAGTACTGTGTTTGGGGCGGAAACCAGATTGGAAGGGTTCATGGAGGTTGTTTGAGTTGAGGTGGGACTGAAGTTGGGCGGCGACCACTCTCTCAAGGGTTTTGGAGATGAAGGTGAGGTTGGAGATGGGCCTGTAGTTGTTCAGATCAGCTGGGTCAGCACCGGGTTTTTTGAGGGTTGGTGTAATTGCAGCAGTTTTGAGGGTGGGGGGTACAATACCAGTGGTGAGGGAGGAGTTAATGATTCTTGTGATCATGGGGGAGATGGAGGGCAGACAGGCTTTGACGAGGATGGTGGGGAGGGGATCGAGCTGACAGGTGGTGGGTTTGGCTT
This sequence comes from Sebastes fasciatus, assembly GCF_043250625.1. NCBI lineage: Eukaryota > Metazoa > Chordata > Actinopteri > Perciformes > Sebastidae > Sebastes > Sebastes fasciatus. Next base: position 25,393,531 of record NC_133816.1, read on the forward strand.
TATGAATGAGCTCAGTGATGGTTAATTCCGTTGTGGGTGTGAAGTTAGAGAGGGTGCTGATGAGTGGTTGGCAGGAGGTAACCATCCAGGGTGGGTCACATGGGGAGGTGCAGGATGAGGCCAGCTGTTGGTGGATGGTGTTGATTTTGTTTTCAAAGAATTCCAGAAAGGCAGTGCAGTGATCAGTGGAGGTATTTTGGGGGAGGGTTCTCGGAGGCTGAAGAAGGTGGTTTACTGTTGAGAAGAGGGTTCTGGTGTTACCTTGACCGGTACTGATGAGGTTGGAGTAGTAGGAGGATTTGGCGGTGGAGAGAGCGTTCTTGTAACGGTGGAGGTGTTCTGTGTAGAGTTGGATGTGCACTGAAAGTCCAGTCTTTTTGTATAACCGCTCTAGTTGACGGCCGGTGGTTTTGAGATGGCGGAGGTCAGGGGTGTACCAGGGAGCGGTGTGGGTGAAGGAGACTGTGCGGGTTTTCACGGGAGCCAGGGTATCCAGGGAAGAGGAGAGACAGTTGTTGTAGTGATTCACCAGTTCAGCAGGGGAGGAGGATGGGGGAGGACTGGGGGAGGAGTTAATAAGGGTGATGAGATCTGTGGGGTTGATATGCTTGATGTTTCTGAAGGAGATGGTCCGTTGCTCTTTTATTTTGGATAGGGGGGCGTAGATTTCAAACAGGATGACTTTGTGGTCAGAGATGGGGAGGTCAGCATTAGTGAGGTTATGAGGGGTGATACCAGTGCAGCAGATTAGATCAAGTATGTGATCATTATTATTATTTATTTTTGTGCCTAAAATGGCTCTTTTGATAGTAAAGGTTGCTGACTCCTGCTCTAGGGGACATATTTAACAAAACAAGGAGACTAAGATCACTTCTGGTCCTCGACTCTGATCCGTCCTGGTGGGTCTTCATGTGTCTCGTCACATTGTGTCACAGACAGAGCACTTGTAGGGTTTCTCCCCATCATGGACCCTCGTTTGAGTCAACAGGACCGACTTGCAGGAGAACCGTTCAGTTTCTCTTTGCTGCGGTATCTCGCGTATCGCTGCAGATTTCACACACTAAGTCCGTTTCTGGGACTCCACACGTGTCGGTATACGACCTGTGAACCCAGTTTTTGACACAAAAATAATCACATTTGTGCGGCCTCTGCTCTGCACGGACCCACTTGTGATTCCTCAGCGAAGACATTTGAGCGGACGTTGTGCCGGGCGACGTGTCCGTTGAGGCCGGCGATGGAGAGGAAAGACTTTCCGCAGATGTTACAGCTGTGTGTCTTCTGGTGACTCTGAAGATGAGCCCTCAGCTCGTCCGCAGACTCTAAATGTTCTCCGCATAGTCCACAAAGCCTCTCCGGATCGTCCACGTGACTCCAGGAGTGTTTGATCAACATGCTGATCGACGCGTGCAGAGCTCGGCACACTTCACAGAACATCATTTGGACTCCTGAATGTCTCCTCCTCCTCCTCCTCCTCCTCCCTCCTCCTTTACGCTGTGATGTCGAGCTGCTGGATAGAACAGAGTTACGTTGTCAATATGCTGCCCTCTGCTGGCAGAGAGCGGCGACTACAGAAGCATGTTGTGGAAGACCAAACGTGGATCATGACATCATTCGATCAGATTTAGATATTAAGATATTTAATAAATATCTTAATATTTCTTTAAAATCTGTTTAAATTAAATATTAAGATATTGATGTAAATATTTTATTTAAACAGATTTAGATATTTATTGATATATTTAATTTATTAATATATTTATTAAGATATTTAATAAATATCTAAATATATTTCTAAAATCTGTTTAAATAAAATAGTAAGATAATGATGTAAATATTTTATTTAAACAGATTTAGATATTTATTAAGATATTTGATAAATATATATAAGTGAAAGTAATCTACTGTAACAGTTGCTGATGATGTACGACTTTTATTAAGGTCAGCTGACAACACTTTAATGCCAAAGAAAGACATAATAAATGTGAAGTGTACTGTAGTAGTACTACTACAACGTGTGTGTCTGTGTGTGTGTGTGTGCAGACTCTCCTCGCTGGATGTGGTGGTACCGCTGGTTCTGCTGGTTGCTCAGCGCCTCGGGAGTCCTCTGCATCCTGATCGCTCACGAGCACTACAGCATCGACGTGGTGGTCGGATACTTCGCCACCACCAGGACCTTCTGGTGGTACCACACCATGGCCAACACACACGTAGGTACCAGACGCAGGCAGTACTACGTGTACTTGTACTGCATATTGCTCCTAAGTGAGATTGAGGTCTGAGAAATGATGTCACTATGCATCAAGTTTTAAATCACATTACCTTCATTTACAGTACGGATGTGAAACGCTCTGGCTTGTTGGTATTTCTTTAAACCAATTACAGTCGTCTTGGGCGGCGCTAAGCCCAGGATGCAGCGACGAAGCCCTTCAAAAGAGATATCGGAAGGGGAGGAGAACGCTGGCTGAAATAGACTTATGCTGCATTCACATCAAGAGAGAAGCGACTTTTAACCTCGTTTTGCTCACGCGAGTCGGACCGCCGGGATCACTGGTGTTCATTCGCTCTAGACGGAGCTTGTCTCCATAGATACCAACAACATTTCCTCCGTCAACCAGGAAGAAATAACCACTGTAGCTGCTTTGTATAGTTGGTGAAGTCCCATATATGTCAGAAAACCAAACTCTGTCGTGTCTGGTTTCATAACGTCACCCGGCGGCGAGCTGTATTCACATACAGTACCATCACACTGACTGTCTCTAGCAGCCACACGTCTCTACTGAACGTATGAACCCACTATAAACAGATTGTGCTGTGATTTAATATCAATAAACAGATCAAAATTATGCTGAAATAACTACATAATGATGTTGATTAGTGGACAATCATGCAATTAACTGCGATTAAATATTTGAATTGATTGACAGCCCTAATTTTTATCCAACCAAAAACATTCTGTTTATTATATATCATATACAAAAGCATCAAATAGTCCGATCTGAGGAGCTGTAACGACAACAAATCAATTATCAAGAGTCGACTGACTCATCAACTAATTGATTAAACTAATTAAAGTAATTTCTTGTTATTAATATTGTGTGTATTTCTGCTCAGGCGCTGCGTCAAGCTCCCAACAACTACCTGTCGAGGACGTGGTGGAACCCCGTCTTCAACTTCCTGGAGAGGAACGTCCAGACGACGGTTCCCGTCGTGTTCTCGTGGCCGGTGGCGCTGCCTTCGTCCTGCAGGCAGCGCTACCGGATGGTGGAGGCGGGGAGGGACGAGTGACCCCGACGCTGAGACGGAAAGACGGAGGACTTTAACATCAGTTTATTTATTTATTTAGAACCAGCATTTCCAGCTCTCTCCTGAGGAAGAGACGTTTACCTTATCATGATCGCCAGTTTAATCCCCAGAAAAGGTCACCGTGCGGTTCATCATCCTACCGGATCTGACGTGAAACGTTCAGACTCACGTGGACGATGAACTTCCAACAGGAAGAAGACAAGTCGTTAAAAGTTTCACTTCACTGCCGGATGCTGCTCGCTCGCTGTCCTCATCACAACTTTGTCTTATTCTCTGTTACTTGATTGTAAACACAAACACTGTCGCTCTCTCTGGATGGTTCAGCAGCAGAAACCATGAAAGGAAACATCGTGAGGCTTGTGACGGTTTATCATCACGCCGTTCGTTGGAGGTTTACTCGCCGTGCTTCTGACGTGTCTTTGGTTGCAGCCGTATCTTCGATCCGTGCATGTTATCTATCATAACAAACATCTCTGTCTCGATCTAATTTAACATTTAAATTAGTTTCAGGTGCCCAAAAGAGTTTCAGAAAAGTGCCAGTAAGTCCAAACTACCGATTCTGACAAAATGGAGTTAAACTTCCAACCTGCTGCCGTAGATGTGGAGGGATGAAACAGCAACAGATGAACCAGCTGAGGAGGTGAAAAGCAGCTTTCACAATACAGGAATTATCACGACGATGCTTACTAACTGCTAGCACAGGGATGTGTTTGCTTTTAGCATCTACGTGTAGACAGGCAGCTGGGATACCAGTGTTAATGCCTGTAATGTGTGTGGACCTGGAGGACTAAAACGTGTCGCCACTAGGGGGCAGATTAGAGTCAAATCACACCAGAATATCTTTCAGAAGAACTTCCAAATGTCCATAAACATGAACAGAACTGGTGCAGCGTGACCTGCAGAAATCACACGCTAACACGGAGAGGTTTGGATGTCACAAAAAGTTGTGCAGAAACAGAACCTGAATTTCTTAAATGTCAAATGTTGTAAACGCAAGCAGCCGTACAAGAACTCGTCTAAATAAATAACAGCCTGAAATTGGAAGAATTGGGATTTAAATCAGGAACTATCTAGTTATGAGAATGAAACTACAATCTAATCAGAATTTCTGAAACTTATAGTTTTCATTTTCGGTGTTACGAACGTGATTGGGCCGATAGTAGGGATGCTAATTTTAAACATTTTCATAACCGATAACCGACAAGATTAGTGCCTCTCATGCAATCTTAGCAGCTACGATGCTGCGTGTAGTGTCGCGGACATGCAGCCACTTTCCCAGTAAAAGTCTCCACCGCACATTTAGTTTATTTAGCAGGTTGTCAGCTGTGTGTCTGTCCAGATCGACTTTAGCGAGTGGCCAACAAAAAGTGTGTGTGTTTGTGCTACGTTAGCAGCTCTATTATTGCCGGAGGCTTCGTGCTCGCCGCCGCCGCCGCCGCCACACGTAGTCTGCGTAACTTTAGCGAGTTTCCAACAGACCGTGTGTGTGTGTTGGCGGGGAGTGTGAGGTTGTTGGTGGCGTTCTAGCTGTGATCGTAGGTGTAGCAGTGTGTGGACAGTTTATTTGTCGGTGAATAAATACTACTGAACTACAACTCCTCCGCTCCGCTCAAGAGAGCCGGAGAGACCGGAGCCGACTTCCTGTATCCTGCAACTCCGGCTCCGCCTCTTAAAGTGGGCTGTTAAGGTGGACCAGCTTTCCTCCTTAAAGAGACGAGCCGATCCTCTGAGACGCTCAGCTTTTTAATTAATTATCAATATATCTTTTAGCCGAAATCGGTTAAAATGCTTAATGTCGGTTAACGGTTAATTATGAACATCCCTAGTCGATACCAAAAACGTGAAGGGTCGTGTCCAGAAGGTAAATCCCCAAGGTGAGAAAACGTTTGCCTCGCTGCCCGACAACCTATCGCAACCCTAACCATTCAAGGTCGACGCCTACCTTTAACCATCTCACGAGAGTGTCGCAACTTCAGCAGCGGTTTTGGAGCCAAGATGGCTGCGGCTCCAAACAAACCATTTGATTCCAGCTGTCAGAACTCGTCACATCTGGACTTATCAACGAGACAAAATGTCCTCAAAACAAAGTTCTGCTGCGTTGTCAAAGTGAACACTGAGAAGTCCTCCCCAGTGGAATATTTAACGAGTATTGTTGTAAATGTCTTTCTGTACTTGATTATTGTTTAAGTTATATTTACCAGATGTGTAAAGTATTGAGACGCTGAGCTCACAGTCGTCTGTTCTTCTTTTTTATACCGTTTTCTTAATTTCACGTCGTTCTTTGTTGTTGAATGAATCCGTGAGACGAGCTGCTGGTTTAAAGTCGGATGAATGAAGACGATCCGTGAAGCTCCATCAACGTTACTTTTATTAAAGTGTTACCTGATGTTCATGTTTTCTTGTTCACTTGTTACCTAAAGGTCGCAGTCAGACGGTGGGTTTGATAATAAAAAGATGTATTTTCAGTCGAGAGCTGACGTTGTCTCTTCAGGCTCTCACCTCAGTTTACTCTCAGCTGCGACGCTTCACCTGGATAATCACAGGTGGGAAGTAACTAAGTACATTTACTCAAGTAAAGTACTTGCATACAACTTTGAGGTACTTGTACTTTACTGGAGTATTTCCCTTTTCTGCTGCTTTATACTTCTGTTCCACGACATCTCAGATATTTGTTAAGTGCATGAATTTATGCACATTTATATCACATTTTGTCAGTACTACTACTACTAGCACTAGTACTAGTACTAGTGCTAGTAGTAGTAGTAGATATGGTAGTAGTAGTAGTAGTAGTAAAACTGATGGTAGTAGTAGTAGTAGTAGTAGTAGAAATGGTGGTAGTAGTAGTAGAAATGGTGGTAGTAGTAGTAGTGGTAGTAGAAATGGTGGTAGTAGTAGTAGTAGAAGTAGTAGAAATGGTGGTAGTAGTAGTAGTAGTAGTAGTGGTAGTAGTAGGTAGTAGTAGTAGTAGAAATGGTGGTAGTAGTAGTAGAAATGGTGGTAGTAGTAGTAGTGGTAGTAGAAATGGTGGTAGTAGTAGTAGTAGAAGTAGTAGAAATGGTGGTAGTAGTAGTAGTAGTAGTAGTAGAAATGGTGGTCGTAGTAGTAGTAGTAGTAGTGGTAGTAGTAGGTAGTAGTAGTAGTAGAAATGGTGGTAGTAGTAGTAGAAATGGTGGTAGTAGTAGTAGTGGTAGTAGAAATGGTGGTAGTAGTAGTACAAATGGTGGTAGTAGTAGTAGTGGTAGTAGTAGAAATGGTGGTGGTAGTAGTAGAAATGGTAGTAGTAAATAGTGTAAATTATGTTATTAGTAGTAGTAGTAGTAGTGTTAATAGTAGTAGTAGTAGTAGACATTAGTAGTAAATAGTGTAAATTATGTTAGTATTAGTAGTAGTAGTAGTAGTAGTATTAGTAGTAGTGGTAGTAGTAAATAGTGTAAATGATGTTAGTTGTAGTAGTAGTAGTAGTAGTAGTGGTGGTAGTAGTAGTAGTGGTAGTAGTAAATAGTGTAAATTATGTTAGTAGTAGTAGTAGTAGTAGTGGTAGTAGTAGTAGTACTAGTAAACATAATGGTAGTAGTAGTAGTAGTAGTAGTAGTGGTAGTAGTAAATAGTGTAAATGATGTTAGTAGTAGACGGATGGCGACGGCCAAAATGCTGAACTCAAGCATTCAAAACTGTAGTCCTCAAACTAGTGGAGGGTGACGTCATGGTGACTCCGTCCACGTCTTATATACAGTATTTACCATTTCTAAATGATGGTTATTCTGAAGTTCTTCTGTGTACAGAGATAATGTTGGTGGTTTGTCTTCATGTCTTAATATACCAACCAACACTGTGACAAAGCCGTATGAACAAGTTGGTTCTATTAGTGCGTCTGAGACTCGTCTGAAAGTCTTCATTAGTTCTCAAGCTGAGATGAAAATAACAGTCTGTCTGTGGTTCAACGCTCCGCTCAGTTATTATTAACCTTCATTATGAAGCTTCTTCTTTATCCGGTTTAACCGTCAGTCAGCATCGAGACAGGATGGAGTTCACAGGCTTCCTCCTCGCACTCTGTGAGTAACGTCACCTTTACTTTAACTTTAACTTTAACACACTTCTCATATCAAAACAGGCTTTTTCTTAATGCACAAGTTCTAGTGGAGAACGTCGTCTATTAGCGTCTATTCGTAGAACAATTTCATTTCTATTATTCAAACTGCAGGTTGTGTTACAGAAAGCAGCTGTTTGTTTTTTTATCACTGCGAAACAGAATTCCTTCATTTTTTTAAGATAATGGGATTTTAAGAGGACGATTAATGTGTTGAATAATGGATTTTGATATAAGGTATTTTTAATGGATCATTAGGCCCCTTAAAATCGATCCATCTATCAATCCATCTATCCATCTATCTATGGTTTTCATGCTATTTGGTAAACTTTAAGGATTGTTTTAACCCTTAAACCTTGCATATGTTATCATTCATTTACCTCACATTTGGTTTAAACCCCTGCATTTGCACCTTAACTTAAAATTTAAAGTCTTTTCGAGGTACAAAGTAAATCCTTTTTACATAGTTCTGATAATTAATGGATTTGTCAAATATTTTCCAATTAACGCCCAATTAAGTAGTTTTGTTGCCTAAACCTAACTAAGTAGTTTTGTTGCCTAAACCAAACTAAGTAGTTTTGTTGCCTAAACATAACTAAATAGTTTTGTTGCCTAATCCTAACTAAGTAGTTTTGTTGCCTAAACCTAACTAAGTAGTTTTGTTGCCTAATCCTAACTAAGTAGTTTTGTTGCCTAAACCTAACTAAGTAGTTTTGTTGCCTAAACCAAACTAAGTAGTTTTGTTGCCTAAACCTAACTAAGTAGTTTTGTTGCCTAAACCAAACTAAGTAGTTTTGTTGCCTAAACCTAACTAAGTAGTTTTGTTGCCTAATCCTAACTAAGTAGTTTTGTTGCCTAAACCTAACTAAGTAGTTTTGTTGCCTAAACATAAATAAGTAGTTTTGTTGCCTAATCCTAACTAAGTAGTTTTGTTGCCTAAACCAAACTAAGTAGTTTTGTTGCCTAAACATAAATAAGTAGTTTTGTTGCCTAATCCTAACTAAGTAGTTTTGTTGCCTAAACCTAACCACCTAAAAATCCCCTTAATTTGTCAATAAGTTCTTTTTACGTTAAGGGGTTTAGTTTGAGGGATCCATACTGAAGACCCTGATTAAGATGAAGGTGTTTGACGTGTTTTCAGGGTAAATTGAGAGTTAAGAAGTGGAACTGAGTAGTTTTGTCTTCTCTGCAGCCTCCCTCACAGTCTCTCCTCACAGATCTCAGTTCTTTAAGTACGAGTCTTTCTCTCTGAGCTGTGACGGGAACAGAAACTCCTCCGGATGGAGGGTGAAGGCCAGGACGGCCCGAGGAGTCTCCGAGTGTGGACGCGACTGGGGCCACCTGCGAGCGTCGACCTGCGTTATCCACGAGGCGTACCGCTGGAACAGTGGCGAGTACTGGTGTGAGTCCGCATCAGGAGAGACGAGTCCAGCTGCCAACATCAGCGTCACCGGTTAGTTTGTCACGGGAGGCCGAAGATGAGCCATTTAGCATTTTGATTTTCTGTCATTTTGTTCGTATAACAATCACATTTTTGATGAACAACCACCTTCTGTGACTGCTTCACAATCTTTATTAAAAATATACATATTTTAAGGTAGTCTTGTAGAATTTGGAGCCCAAGTTAGAAAAGCATGGGATCACTGTAAACAATCCGTGGATGCTTTTTCTCCTTCATCACCTTTCTTAATGCTTTTGCGTATCAAAGACAGTAACGTGATCCTGGAGAGTCCCGTGTTTCCTGTGACGGAGGGACGATCTGTGACTCTGCGATGCACAACTCGAAGCAACTCTTCAAACCTGCGAGCCAGCATCTTCATGAAGGACAGATCTCCCGTCGGAGCAGCCGTCACGGGGCAGATGAGCCTCCCTGCGGTGTCCAAGTCTGATCAAGGCCTCTACATGTGCGTGATCACCGGCGTCGGGGCGTCAACGGAGAGCTGGCTCACTGTGAGAGGTGAGAGGAAGTAGGAAATAATGCATGTATGTATACAACAAGACAGGAAGTAGAAAGATTAAACACAGTTTATCAAGAATGTCTTCAAACAATACCCTAAGTAGTTTTTTTACCTAAACCTAACTAAGTAGTTTTGTTGCCTAAACCTAACTAAGTAGTTTTGTTGCCTAAACCTAACTAAGTAGTTTTGTTGCCTAAAAACTAAGTAGTTTTGTTGCCTAATCCTAACTAAGTAGTTTTGTTGCCTAAACCTAACTAAGTAGTTTTGTTGCCTAAACCTAACTAAGCAGTTTTGTTGCCTAATCCTAACTAAGTAGTTTTGTTGCCTAAACCTAACTAAGTAGTTTTGTTGCCTAAACCTAACTAAGTAGTTTTGTTGCCTAAACCTAACTAAGTAGTTTTGTTGCCTAATCCTAACTAAGTAGTTTTGTTGCCTAAACCTAACTAAGTAGTTTTGTTGCCTAAACCTAACTAAGCAGTTTTGTTGCCTAATCCTAACTAAGTAGTTTTGTTGCCTAAACCTAACTAAGTAGTTTTGTTGCCTAAACCTAACTAAGTAGTTTTGTTGCTTAAACCTAACTAAGTAGTTTTGTTGCCTAATCCTAACTAAGTAGTTTTGTTGCCTAATCCTAACTAAGCAGTTTTGTTGCCTACTGGTTTTCATACACAGGAGGAGCCACGGAGAGAGGAGAGGCAGGTCGACCGTCTGATGGTTTTACTGGAAACGTGACGGGAGGTGAGCTCCGGAAACACACGTCTAATAAGCTGTTGAATGTTATACAGCCTGCAGGTCATGAGGCCAGATGCTCCACATGCCGCCTCATGTTTGACGTTCATATCAGATACAGTATTTATGGATCTGGTTGTTTCACCACCAGCAGGTCCTGGTGCTCCTGCAGCAGCACGCCTCCTGTCTGTCTCCAGACTGGTGTGTCACCTGGTGGTGGGAGCTCCTTACCTGATGTCCACCGTCGTCCTGGGACTCGAATACAGAGACATACACTCTAACAGGTAACAGGGTGGTAAACTGGGATGCCAAGTTAAAAAATTTTAAAATTAAAAAATATTAAAAATATATATATATGTATATATATATATACATTTATTTTATAATTTTTTTATAAAATTTTATAAAAAATAAATATATAAAAATAAATATAGATACAAATAAATATATATATATAATTATATATATATATATTTATTTTTCATTTTTTTATTAAATCAAAAAATATAAAAAAATAAAAATACGTATTTATACGTACAGTATATATATTTCTTTATATATATTTTTTTCATTTTTTTTTTTTTTCACATCCACAGGAAAGACACCAGACGTCACCATGGAGACGCCACAGCGTAGTGAAAGCGGCAGGGATTGGATAAGCAGTATGTTGATGTCACCGCTGTGTGTTACAGTATAATTATTAAAATTTAACTATGATGTCATCCAATTGTTCAATATTTTAATTTGTTGTATGGTTTAGTCCAGGGGTCAGCAACCTGTGTCTCTTCAGCTCCTCTCCAGTGGCTCCCTGTGGATCTATAAAAAACATTAGTGGAAATGAATAATTGTTTTTTCGTTTACATTTTCATTTTTATTTATCATTGTTGTAGGTCTATGGTACGACGGTACGACGGTACGACGGTACGACGGTACGACGGTACGACGGAGTATTAGGGCCACATTGAGGAAAAAAAATAAATCTGAGATTTAGAGAAAAAAAGTCGTAATATTACGAGAATAAAGTCATGATATTATAAAGTAGTAATTTTAAAAATGTAATAGATATCCCCATGAAACATCCCTCATTCATTAGTTACTGTTCTGTGTCGGTGCCTTAATGCAGGTTGTTTCACTTTCATCTGTGGATGAAAGAGTTAATGTATGCCTGCAGGGGAAGAACATGATGGTGAGATGTGAAACTGTAAATAAATGGAAGTGATCCAACGTTACACAGCGAACTGGACATTGGTTTGTTTTTAGAGCACGCGTCCAAACAAGTTCTCCCGTCCGCCCCTCAGTTGCTTATAGATGTTGGTATTTGTTTGTTAAAAGGCTAACTGTCAGGCTAAGAGTTCCTGTAACACTGACCCAACGGGAAAGCAATGATTTTACCTCTGATGTCGTATTATTTGACTTTATCAACCACTATCAGTCCAAAGATTAAAGTTTATAGAAAATCAATTACATATATATACTTCAGTAGTCTGGCTTATGACAAATAGGTCATAATATAATAAATATATACATCTATAAATAGGTTATAGTATAATATATATATATATATATACATCTATAAATAGGTTATAGTATAATAAATATATATATATATATATATATATAATTGGTCATAATATAATGTATATAATTGGTCATAATATAATAATAATAATATATATATATATATATATATACATTATATAAACCATGTAGCTGTAGTTTCCCTCCTGACCTCCAGGTGGAGACTTTCTGTCACTTTAAACTGAAAAACCAGACCGGAAGTACTTGTAACCGGAAGTGTGGTTGTCGGGCTGATGGCGGGAGAGTTGTTGTTGTTAGCTGAAGATCTTTGATCCGTTTGGAGCTCGAGCTGCAGGTGAACCAGCAAACAACTCAGGTAAACACTAACAAGCTTCCTCTGAGCCGGAAGTCCAAGAGGAGAAGAAGAATATGAACCGAGTTAAACCCGAAAACAGAGAGTTAGCTCCATGCTAACAAGCTAACAGCTAGTTAGCTCCATGCTAACAAGCTAACAGCTAGTTAGCTCCATGCTAACAAGCTAACAGCTAGTTAGCTCCATGCTAACAAGCTAACAGCTAGTTAGCTCCATGCTAACAAGCTAACAGCTAGTTAACTCCATGCTAACAAGCTAACAGCTAGTTAGCTCCATGCTAACAAGCTAAAAGCTAGTTAGCTCCATGCTAACAAGCTAACAGAGAGTTAGCTCCATGCTAACAAGCTAACAGCTAATTAGCTCCATGCTAACTAGCTAACAGCTAGTTAGCTCCATGCTAACAAGCTAACAGCTAGTTAGCCTGTTAGCTTCTGCTGCTGTGTGGCTCACTGTTAGCGTTAGCATTAGCTCTCTCTAATGTGTGCTCTTGTTCTCTGATTGAACAGACCAGGACCAGCACCAGCACCAGGACCAGCACCAGCACCAGGACCAGCACCAGCACCAGGACCAGGACCAGGACCAGGACCAGCACCAGCACCAGGACCAGCACCAGCACCAGGACCAGGACCAGGACCAGGACCAGCACCAGCACCAGCACCAGCACCAGGAGCCCGGTTCAGAAAGCAGCTTTAACAAACTCTGAGATGGAAAAGGTTTCGGCTCCAGAACAGCTGATCAGAGTTTGTTCCATCAAATGTGAGGATGAAAACAGCCTTCATCATCAATGGAGCTCCGATACTACGATTCACCATGGCAACAGGTAACTAAGAGACACAGCCTCCATCTGGATCCACTTAGAGATGGTAATGCACGGATACGCTGACTGTGTGATAGACTGAAGTCTACATTACATTACATAGATTTATTCAGCTTTAGTGTGACTGTATTAGACTAGTCTACATTACATTAAATAGAGTTATTCAGCTTTAATGTGACTGTATTAGACTGTAGTCTACATTACATTAAATAGAGTTATTCAGCTTTAATGTGACTGTATTAGACTGTAGTCTACATTACATTAAATAGATTTATTCAGCTTTAATGTGACTGTATTAGACTGTAGTCTACATTACATTAAATAGATTTATTCAGCTTTAATGTGACTATTAGACTGTAGTCTACATTACATTAAATAGATTTATTCAGCTTTAGTGTGACTGTATTAGACTAGTCTACATTACATTAAGCTGCTCTAACAGACTGACAGCTGTCTGTGTTCACAGTCACAGTGTTATAAAGAAGAAGGACATGCAGAGGTTTGGTTCTGAGCTGAGAGACACTTGATGCTGTGTGATATCTGAATGTTCAAAGAAATGACTGACGGCACATAAAAGAGTCACTTTAGACAGTCCAGAGTAACAAACTGATATCTGACACACAGTAAACCTTCCATACGGACTGAACCAATGAGGAAATAAAACACTCATCACACTTTCTGAAACAGAGACCAGGACCAGGACCTGGACCAGGACCAGGAGCACTACAAGAGCGAGCCGGAGGAGGAGCAGCAGAACCCGGACCAGCGGAGCAACAAGGTCCCCAGAAGACCAGCAGCAGGCTCGTCCTCTGATCCCACCGATGTTCAGGTCAGTGTTCATGACTTCATGACTTCATGGCTTCATAACGACACCAAGAAGAGGAGAAAACAGCTCCAACTGTTCATCAATATCTACTGAGGTGGCAGCTGGGGGGGGGGAATGGATATATCTGCTTCATCTGAGTCTATGCAGAGGTAGAAGGAAGTTACCGCTTTTATTGTGGTAGTCTGAGTAACGTGACGTCGTATCCGTTCCGTATCCGTCAACCAAAACAAACCTCAGAGAGTGTAAAACGTTGGAGGGTCGTCGTGGATACGACCTGCACCCTCCCATGTTAAATCCAGCGTGGTAAACACTACACATCCAGTAAAGGATGGAAACACTTTGGGTTTCACACATTGACAGGAAAAGCAGAGCTAGACAGAGCAGAGCTAAAGCTGCATGCTAACTCTGTCACGGACAGGAAACGTTATCATATCTGAAAAATGTCCGAAAATAATCGAAAAATGTCAAAAAAAAAGATGTCCGAAAAAATGTCCAAAACAAGTCTGAAAAACATTCTGAAAAAATGTCAAAAAAATGTTGAAAGAATTCAGAACAAAAGTCAAAAATTGTCCAAAAAATGTATTTTTAAAAAATTGTCTGAGAAAACTTCGAAAAAATGTGGAAAGATTTCAGAAAAAACGGTCAGAAAAATGTCCGACAAATGTCCCGAAAATATCCAAAAAATGTCCGATGTTGAGCCCTGCATGACGCAATTTTTTTTTTGCCTAAAATGTCTCTTTTGATAGTAAAGCTTTCTGACCCCTGGGCTAAACAAACACATAGCTAATGTTAGCTAGCGTTAGCCAGCGCATCTGATTGGCTACGGATGATTTCCTGTTGAAAAAAATGCATTTGTGGGTCGTGCACGTCGGGAATCTCATAAAACCCACACAGATGAACACAGTGAAGTTCACACATGACAGCAGTTTGTTTATAAATGTAACAACATCCAAATGTGTTTTTGATCAAATACTTTTTTTTTTTTTAAATCAAATCTTTTTATTGGGTTTTTTTGCAGTATATAGCAAAGGTACAGCTCTATTCGGTAACCAAAAAAGAATGACAGGTATGAGTATACATTATTAGCAGCTGGCACCAATGCCAACAAATAAACAAGTCAAAACAAAGGATTTATACAAACAATAAAACAATCCCTCCCCAGTCACTGCCAGCACGCCATATGGAAAGCTAACTGTCACGCCAATGACCTGCGATGAATGATTGAATACTTTGTGATGTAGTCAAGCTGTACTTAGTAATCAAGTATTTACAGTGTCTGGAATGTATCTAAAAAAGGGCCCCATGCTTTCAGGAATTTCCCATGTGAATATTGAAGCGAGTATCTGATTTTCTCAAGCTTTAAGCAAGACATGATGTCCGCCAACCATTGTGTGTGAGTGGGAAGGGCAGCGCCCTTCCACCTGAGCAGGATTGCTCGCCGAGCCAGAAGGGAAACAAAGGATAAGGTACGTCGTTTTTCTGCAGGTAATTGCGTCTCACTTCCGGTGACCCCGAACAGAGCAACTAGAGGGTTTGGTTCTAATTTGACGTTTAACACCTGAGATAGAGTGTGAAAGATCTCCGTCCAATAGTTTGTAAGACTAGGGCATGACCAGTACATGTGAATAAGGGAGGCTTGGGACTAATCTCAGGATACATGCGAGACAGTTTGGCTTTTGAGATATGAGCCCTATGCACCACTTTAAACTGAAGTAAGCAGTGACGAGCACATAGAGAGGATGAGTTAACCTGCTTCAATATGGAATTCCATGTATCCGGTGATAGAGAGAGGCCTAAGTCCTCCTCCCATGCTGCTCTGAGCTTGTCCATGGGGGCACGCTTCAAGTCTGATATCATGCCATAGAGAGTGGAGATAAGTCTTTTGTGTGATGGATTTAAAGAAAGGATCGTATTGACAATTGCCGTGTCCGTCGATGCAGAGGAGCTGGACAACTGAGAGAGCACAAAGCGCCTTGCTTGTAGATGTCTAAAAAAGTTGGACTTCGGAAGACTGAATTTTTTTGCTTAGCTGCTCGAATGATGCCAAAGTATTATCTACAAATAAATCTTTGAAACGCACAATACCTTTCCTGTGCCATTCTTGGAAAACAGGGTCCTGAATAGATGGTTTGAAAAGATGATTTGACGCAATGGGGCTTAGAGTAGAAAAGCTGTCCAAGTCAAAGTATTTCCTGAATTGAGCCCATATTCTTAAAGAATGTTTAACTACCGGGTTCCTAATAGATTTAATTGAGGGGAGCGGAAGCGAGGATCCAAGCAATGCAAGAACAGACAGGTTATCGTCCAAGTGGAGTTCCATCGCTACCCAGTAAGGACAGTCGGGCTGATTGTAAAAGTAAGACCAAAACGCAAGACATCGCAAGTTAGCAGCCCAATAATAGAAACAAAAATTTGGAAGTGCCAGACCACCAGTAGCCTTGGTTTTTTGGAGATGTACCTTGCTAAGACGGGGACGCTTACCCTGCCATATATAGGCGGAAATAATTGAATCAAGTTGATTGAAAAAAGATCTGGGGATAAAAAGTGGTAGGGCCTGAAAGAGGTAAAGAAATTTGGGTAGGATGGTCATTTTGATGGAATTGATACGCCCCACGAGAGACATGGACAGAGGTGACCACTGTTTCAGTGTTTGTTTAATCTGGTTTAACAGAGCAATAAAATTCTCCTTAAATAGATCTTTGTACTTTTTAGTAATTGAGATGCCCAAATAGGAAAACTTATTTTTTTCAATTTTGAAAGGCAGGTTGGTGAGGTCTAAGGCTCGTGCTTCATCATTGATGGGAAAAAGCTCGCTTTTGTTGAGATTTAATTTGTATCCCGAAAATTGACCAAACTGATTGGGCAACGACAGAGCGGGGGGTAGTGAGGTACCCGGGTTTGAGACAAAGAGCAAGAGGTCATCAGCATAAAGTGAGACCCTATGCTCTGTGCTGCCCCTCCAAATACCAGATATGTCCCCGCAACTGCGGAAGGCTGTGGCAAGCGGTTCGATGGCCAGATCAAAAAGTATGGGGCTCAGAGGGCACCCTTGACGGGTTCCACGATGTAAGTTGAATGGTTTAGACTGCTGGGAGTTAGTACGAATTGAGGCTGAGGGATGCAAATATAGTAGCTTATTCCACGAGGTAAATTTCGGGCCGAAACCAAATTTGTTCAGAACAGCAAATAAGTAGTTCCATTCAACACGGTCAAATGCTTTCTCCGCATCGAGAGACACAACACACTCAGGGACTTCCTCAGAGGCAGAATAGATGATATTGAATAGTCGTCGTATGTTAAAGTACGATTGTCTGCCCCTGACAAAGCCAGTTTGGTCTTCGGATATAATTGTAGGAATGACATTCTCCAGTCTACGGGCTAGGACCTTAGCCAAAATCTTTGCATCTGTGTTTAAGAGGGAGATAGGCCTGTAGGAGGCACATTCGGTTGGGTCTTTACCTTTTTTAGCAATGAGAGTGATACAAGCCTCGGTAAATGATTGAGGAAGGGAACCTTGCCTACAGGATTCAGATAGGACTGAACATAACTGTGGGGAAAGTAGCGAGGAGAACTTTTAAAAAAATTCTGCCGGGAAACCATCGGGACCCGGACTCTTACCTGACTGCATTGAGGAAATTGCTAAAGCTATTTCTGCCTGAGATATGGGCTCTTCCAGTCTCTTCCTGAAGTCCAAAGAAAGTTTGGGAATATTTAGACTGCGCAGGAAGTCAAGAATTACATTACAATCGGCCTGAGACTCTGAGGTGTAAAGCTGGGAATAAAAATCCCTGAATGTCTCATTAATTTGTGAATGATCTGAAGTTATGTGACCATTTGACATTCGGATTTTGGAGATATTTTGTTTTGCTTTAAAGCCTTTGAGTTGGTTGGCTAGCATTTTGTCAGATTTGTCTCCATATATGTAAAACCTGGCCTTGTTTTTTAAAAGCAAGTGTTCAGTTGAGTGAGTTGTAAGCAGGTCAAATTTGGTTTTGAGTTCTAATCGTTTTTTATAAAGGTCTGGACTTTGAGTTTGAGCATATTGTTTGTCAATCTCTCCAATTTGGTGGGCCAGATCCAAGCGCTCTTTATAGGATTTTCTCTTCACTTGAGCGGTGTATGCTATGATCTGCCCCCTAAGATAAGCTTTAAGAGCATCCCATACAATTAGGCTAGAGGTTTCAGGGGATATATTAGTAGTAAGAAAAAAGGCTATCTCTTTCTCCATATGTTTCACAAAATTATCGTCAGACAGTAGGGTTGAGTTAAACCGCCAGTGCCTGCTCCTCTGTGGGACGCCAGGGAGGGACATGGTCAAACCAATAGGAGCGTGGTCTGAAATGACAATACTCTGATAGGCGCAGGACTGAACCAGCGGGACTAGTTGGTTGTCGATAAAAAAATAATCGATCCTGGAGTATGTATGATGGACGTGCGAGAAGAACAAGTATTCCCTGTCGTTTGGATGTAGAGAGCGCCACACATCACAGACACCGTAGTCAGAGAGAAAGGCTTGAATGAAAGAGGCTGATTTACTTATTGTGCTGGGGTTAGTGGAAGATCGGTCTAAAACTGGGTCTAGCCAACAGTTGAAATCACCACCAAGTATGAGAGAGTATGTGTTGAGGTCTGGCAGCAGAGAAAACAAATGTTCGAAAAAACCTACATCATCTGAGTTAGGGGCGTACACGTTCACAAGCACTACCAGTGTGTCATATAATTTCCCAGATACAATAACATATCGACCGAACCTGTCAGCAATCACATTGCGTGGTTTAAAGGAAACCCTTTGACTGATAAGGATTGAAACCCCTCTGGCTTTGGCTTGAAAAGCGGAGTGAAATTTCTGCCCCATCCAGCATGACAGAAGACGACCACTGTCTGAACTGAGAATATGGGTTTCTTGCAGGAAGGCTATTTCTGTTTTAAGTTGTTTGAGGTGTGAGAAAACCTTCTTTCTTTTAATGGGGTGGTTCAAACCCTTGACATTCCAGCTCTGTAGTTTTAAGTGCCTATCCATGCAGCTTGACTAAAAAGGTTAGGACGTGAGCACAGTATTCAAGTGGTTGCTTTAAGATACAGCTGTAGCAGGTCAGTGAAGACCAGGAGTGACTAGTGTACAGTAATAGGTTTGTGTAAGTTACTAAGGTGTTACTGGCAGTGACATATCCCTTCCCCCCACCCCCCTCCCCAACCAAGAAAACTGCTAAAAAAGAAAGCAGCAAGCTCTTCAGAACAAACATTGCACAACAACAACTCTTCCTGTCTTAAACTAAATTAACTGCTGCTCCGGTATACATACAAAAGTAGATTACAAGCACCTCTTAAACAATATTTTGGCTTAAACAATCAACTTTATGAACTGTGGAAGCTGGGAAGCTCTAGCACGAGTTTCAGAAATCAGAAATCAAAATTAAAAACAAAATTTCACCAAAACCATAGAAGCAGGAATCAGACAGTCATACGGAATTGTGATTTCAAAGTAGACAGAAATAAAAGGGAGAAAACATGGATTCACTTGTGCCATACCAGATAGCTAAATAGTTGAATTAACGGTACAGGACAAGACCCACTTAAGTACTAACAAACGTAGAATAACCAGTCTTTAAAATGATAATTCCAGTTTAAAATGTGAACTAATAGTTCAACTGGCCCTTTAAAATCCAGCGCAGATTCTCATTGAAACACTCAGAGAGGGCAAAGCTGTCATATGTGATAACAGCTCCAGAGAGCCAGTATAGAACCAGGCTCAATAAAGTCATGTTTGCTTGTAAATGTTTGCAACTGTCTGTATATGTAGCTTTACAAGAGAGCAGCGCAGAAACACGTATAGTCTGGATAAATGAACCGATGTAAACAAACCCACGTGACAGTTAACATACGCCGCACTACGTGTAAACTGGTAGGGCTATAAGCAGTGATACCTCTCATCCAGGGGGTCCATAGTTACTAAAGAGTCCCTTTATGAATGTTCCGGTGACCTGCGGAGGCTGCTGATGTACTTCTGTGCCTCGTCCACTGAGCTGATCCACTTTCTGGCTCCGCTGGACAGCGTCAGCCGGAGCCGGGCTGGGTAGAGCAGAGCAGGCTTCTGTCCCAGTTGATAAAGTTCTGCCATCACGTCTCTGTATTCCCCCCGCTGGTTCACAACTTCAGGGCAGTAGTCCTCCAGAACACGGATGGGCTGGCCACGGAACTCCAGTTTACCTCTCCGCCGTGCCTCTCTGATGAGCAGATCCTTCGCCTGATACCGGTGCAGGCGGAGAATAACCGGGCGCAGTCGCTGTCCGGGGGCCGGTTTAGCAGCTAGGGAGCGGTGGGCCCGGTCCAGTTCTGGGAGGGATGGCAGTGTCTCGGTACCGAACACCTCGCGCAGCAAATTTGAGAAGAATTCAGTGGGGGGTCCGCTTTCAATGGACTCCGGGAGACCCAGGATACGGATGTTCTGGCGCCTGCTTCGGCTCTCCAGGTCGGTGACCTTAGCCTTTAGCCTAGCATTATCTTCGCTCAGGGTGGTACACACGTTCTCCAGATCCACGACTCTTTGGCTGAGGTCTTCTGCAGCTAGTTCCAAGGAGGAGACACGTTGGCCGTGGTCCTCCACTGTGAGCCGT
Organism: Sebastes fasciatus; assembly: GCF_043250625.1. Taxonomy (NCBI): domain Eukaryota; kingdom Metazoa; phylum Chordata; class Actinopteri; order Perciformes; family Sebastidae; genus Sebastes; species Sebastes fasciatus. The sequence goes on from NC_133816.1 coordinate 25,413,753, forward strand.
GTTTGGTCTAGTTTGGAGTCCAGCTGGCTGAATGATGTTCTGAACTCAGTGGCTAGCGCATCACGGTGTTGCTCGAGCAGCGTGGTGATAGCCTCCAGTGTTAAGCTAACGTTAGCATCTTCTTTTTTGCTCCCCTTGGCTCCTTTTGAAGTCATTGTGAAAAATAAAAGGGTCGGTCAGGAGAAAAATTAGATAAATAAAAAAAAAGGTTTCGTTTTGGCGTGGAAGTTAGAGGGCTGGATGGTATAAAAATGAAAAGTTTACCGGAGCACCGGCTACTGCGTCTACTCCATCTGCCTATCGACCGGAAGTCTGATCAAATACTTTTAAGTACATATATTTGTGGATTTCTATTACATTTATTTAAAACAAGACATTTTTTTGTGTGTCAGAAATATATTTGTGAACCTTAGTTTTTTATGTGGATTGTTTTTTTTACATTTATATATAACGATAACTGTGTTTGTGTGCATTGAAAAATATTTTTGTGGAGAGAGTCATTTATATATAAATCACCAGATACATGTGTGACTCCTTCTGTGTGCATTCATTAATATTGAGATTGATCTGAGCCCATAAAAAGCAGCTAAAAGAGAGAGAATAGCAGAAATCAGAATCAGGTTTACACATACAAGGAATTAGCCTTATTGTTTTTGGTGCATAACAATAAACAGAGAAATAAAAAAACACAGAAGCATGCACTGTGCTGGTAAAGCCAAGACACAACTATAGAATAGAAGAAATACAATAAGGACATCAAAATACTTCTATCTGTAATAACTATACATGAGTTTTAAAATGAAAGAGTTCAACAGTTTTGTGTATGAATCACAGTATGAATGCATACTTTTTTACTCGGCTATACAGGAAATGAGGTCTCTACCTCAATGTGTTTCTTGTTTGAATGAATGACTGACTTAGTGCGCGGTATGGGTTAATCTTCAACTATACTGGGTTTTACATTTCCCATAATGCAACTCCATAATGGGGATGTCGCCTGATAATTAATAAATTAACTGCATGATTGTCCATAGTTAATCTCAATTAATCACAAATTAATCTCACATTTTTTATTACTTCAAAATGCACCTTAAAGGGAGATTTGTCAAGTTTTTTAATAATAATGATAAATAATCGTGCAGCCCTAATGTATATTGATTATATGTTTATTGATTGTATGTTTATTGATTATATGTTTACTGATTATATGTTTATTAATTGCCCTTTTTTCACAAGACAAAGTGTCAACAATAGTCTTTCTGTATTGTTATTTTACAGGTGTTGAAGGAGTGTTCCATCCCGCTGACACGTGTCAAGATCAGCAGTGCGATGTTGGCTGCGATGGACGACGTTGGACGCTCAGCAGCTGTTCCAAAAGGCCAAAAGGTCATCTGCAGGTTCATTTTCTCTGTTAGTTGAGGCCTTATATATATTAAAGAGTCCTCTTCTTCCTGAAATACTCTAAATTAATATTAATTAGTATGCCGTACGTTAGTGTGCCGTACGTTAGTGTGCCGTACGTTAGCATGCGGGACAATTCATAATTGTGAGAATTAATAAATGTCAAGGGGGCGTCTATGGTGACCAATCAAATGTCTACAGAGGGACCACGGTTGGTTGTCACAGGTGGTAGTGCATTAGTCAGACTGGAACATTGTGGGTTATGTTCCACTGACATGTTTTAATGTTCTTTATGGTTCTAGATAGGTCGCTCCACCATGGCATCTCACTGACTCTCTCTCTCTCTGTCTGTATGTCTGTTGCTATAGAAAAGGAGAGGAAGAAAGGGACTGATTCATCTGAGAGTTCACACTGGAGAGAAACCCCACAGCTGTGATGAATGTGGGGAAACTTTCACTTTTCAGAGTACCCTCAAAATACATCAACGCATTCACACTGGAGAGAAACCCTACAGCTGTGATGAATGTGGAGCAGCTTTCACGCAATCGGGTAGCCTGAAAATACATCAACGCATTCACACTGGAAAGAAACCCTACAGCTGTGATGAATGTGGAGCAGCTTTCACTCAATCGGGTACCCTGAAAATACATCAAGGCATTCACACTGGAGAGAAACCCTACAGCTGTGATGAATGTGGAGCAGCTTTCACCAGATCAGATACCCTGAAAATACATCAACGCATTCACACTGGAGAGAAACCCTACAGCTGTGATGAATGTGGAGCAGCTTTCACTACATCAGTTAACCTGAAAATACATCAACGCATTCACACTGGAGAGAAACCCTACAGCTGTGATGAATGTGGAGCAGTTTTCACCAGATCAGGTGACCTGAAAATACATCAACGCATTCACACGGGAGAGAAACCCTACAGCTGTGATGAATGTGGAGCAGCTTTCACTAAATCAGGTTACTTGAAAATACATCAACGCATTCACACTGGAGAGAAACCCTACAGCTGTGATGAATGTGGAGCAGCTTTCACAACATCAGGTTACTTGAAAATACATCAACGCATTCACACTGGAGAGAAACCCTACAGCTGTGATGAATGTGGAGCAGCTTTCACTACATCAGGTCACTTGAAAATACATCAACGCATTCACACTGGAGAGAAACCCTACAGCTGTGATGAATGTGGAGCAGCTTTCACTCAATCAGGTCACCTGAAAACACATCAACGCATTAACACTGGAGAGAAACCCTACAGCTGTGATGAATGTGGAGGAGCTTTCACTACATCAGTTAACCTGAAAATACATCAACGCATTCACACTGGAGAGAAACCCTACAGCTGTGATGAATGTGGAGCAGCTTTCACAACATCAGGTACCCTGAAAATACATCAACGCATTCACACTGGAGAGAAACCCTACAGCTGTGATGAATGTGGAGCAGCTTTCACTAAATCAGGTACCCTGAAAATACATCAACGCATTCACACTGGAGAGAAACCCTACAGCTGTGATGAATGTGGAGCAGCTTTCACTAAATCAGGTTACTTGAAAATACATCAATGCATTCACACTGGAGAGAAACCCTACAGCTGTGATGAATGTGGAGCAGCTTTCACTACATCAGGTCACCTGAAAACACATCAACGCATTCACACTGGAGAGAAACCCTACAGCTGTGATGAATGTGGAGCAGCTTTCACTCAATCAGGTCACCTGAAAACACATCAACGCATTCACACTGGAGAGAAACCGTACTGGTGTGACCAATGTGGTAAAACTTTTTCTCAGGATAGTTCCCTTAAAGTCCACCAACGCATTCACACTAGAGAGAAACCCTACAGCTGTGATGAATGTGGAGCAGCTTTCACTACATCAGGTCACCTGAAATCACATCAACGCATTCACCGTGGTGAGAAACCGTACTGGTGTGACCAATGTGGTAAAACGTTTTCTCGGGGTAGTAACCTTAAATCCCACCAGCGCATTCACACTGCATCGTTGTGAACATGTTTCAGAGCCTAGCTAGCTGTCTCCTCCGGCCTCCTCCCCATGCCCTGATAGCTGTGTTGTTATATTCAGAGCTTCTCTCCACATTGAAGTCTGACCAACAGTAACTTCATGTTCTAAACAGCATGTGTGTTGTCGTGGCTACGACTACATACTTTCTTCCTTTTATATATTTAATTCTTTACCATGCATTAATCTGCTGAGTATTTTCTGGATGAATTGTTTGGTAAAGACCAGAAACTGTTGACTGTAGTCGACCCCCTGGGCCTGTGCCCCGTAGACCCGTTCAATAATCCATCCACGAGTCAACAGCTGGAGAAAGATCAAGGAGGACATTCACATCCGACACCAGAGACCATCTATGAACAGAGACAGGGGTTACCATCCCCCCACCGAATACAACCACCTGTTATCATGTGACTGCTGGACTAGCGTCATGTGATGAGAAGATCCCTTTTCTCCCACATGGCCGCTAAAGACTCTGATCTTTACTAAAATGTAATTTGGATTTGTCCAAAGACAATTAATGTAGTGTATTATTATATGTGTGTGTTTGCCTTAGTTAGACTTTTATTCCACTGCCTTTAAGCCAGGAAGTGTTCCATTAAAACAGTTCCACCATCTTTGATAACACCAACGTCATGTTTAGTGCCATTCTGCATGTTTCCTTATCAAAAATACAAAATTAGAAATCATCTAACGATTGAATTGTAACAATCTTTATTAAAAGAATGAGCTTTCAGGAGCTGAAGACTGACTCTGCGTCCTCCATGATTGTGCCAGGATGCAATTTCTGCGCGGGCAGACCGACACTTTAAAATGACCTCTTATCTGAGAAACCTGTGTTCCTGCTCTTTGCCTTTCTGTTCTTCTTCTTCTGCTCTCTTTTGGTGGAAACTTGCTCTTTACTAGTCTGAAGATGTGATTCGGAACAACAGGAGTTGAAACCTCAGAATCTAGCACTAAAAACCAAAATGTCGTCTGCCAAAAACCAAATGGCGTCTGCCAAAAACCAAAATGGCGACGGCCAAAACACGAGGGCTGCATCCCAAAACTCTTAATTTTCATTTCCTCGCTCCTCGATCCTCGCTTGAACCGGAAGTAGTTCTGGTGCGCCATTTTGAAGACCGTCCCAAAGCCCTTATTTGTGCATCGAGGAGCGAGGATCGAGGATCGAGGAGGCTTGCCGGAGGAGCGAGGAGCGAGGATACACCAGTGTATCCTGCACGGAAGTCTTTTGCCGACCGACACGCCCCCTTACTGGATATCAGTTACTGATTGGACGCTGCTGCCGATCAGACTGATCTGATAACTTTACCTCTCAGCATCACTGAGTTTCATACCGGAGTGAAGACAGATCACAGATTAAACGTTTTATATTTTAGTTGTCTTCTGAGTCACCATCTAGTTATAATCTGTGTTAACTGAAGCTCTGAGCAGCAGAAGGACCTGCAGTATCTCCCCTTCACACACCGTCAGTGAAGCAGCCTGACAGTCAGAGGGGTTTATAATACCAGATAAACTGACTTAAAATAACTTTCTGCATTTCTTAGAATGATTTTTCTTTTCATGATCTGTTATTTCCCCCGTTAACTTTTATTAATGAAACTATTAAAGTCAGAGAGAGAAGGAGAGTCTGTCTGTCAGCAACAAACACCTTTTACATCATTTATCCTCATTTCCATTCAGTCACATGAGGCTGATGATTCCTGAACGCGGGTTTGATATGAGTTACATCATTTACATTTTCCCTTTAGCCTAATAAATAATGTCCAGTGTTCAAAAAACACCATAGTCATATTCTGGGTTATTAAATAATTAACTCACAACCAGAATATCAATAACTACAGACTCTAATAATGAATAAATAGTATAAAGAGCACTTGTCTTTATTAGTATTAGTACAGTTCAGACACAAACAGCTGTTAAAGCTGACTGACAGCTGATCCAGTTGTGATCAGCTGCTGCTGTCATCAGAAACGGACATCGCTTCACGTGACGCTTCAGAGGAAACGACCGTCCCATGTCGCTTAAATCGTATTTCCTCATTTCCTCTCTCCTCGCATGGTTTCCTTGCGTCTCTCCATGCTTCCCTGGTGGGAGGGACTAAGACGCAAGGATGAGACGCAAGTGAGGGAAACAGGGATGCAATTAAGAGTTTTGGGATGCAGCCCAAGATGGAGACGACCAAAAACCAAGATGGCGACTTGAAAACCAAGATGGCGACGTACTATTCATGTGTTTAATTAGTAAAAGCCGTGGATTCAATAAAACGATGAATTAAAGGAGCTTATAGTAAAAATCTTGACCAAATGTAAAAAAGAAAAATAGACAAATTAACCCTAAAATCGTTTTTAATGTCAAATTACACGTTAACGCTACTTTATTAAAACAGCTGATGGGATACACCAGGATACATTTTCCTCAGAGTAAAACTCCCTCCTTTGTGCAAAGGAACTGATTCTGTTGTTCTGGAAAGGGAAAGACGGGCCAACATTTAAATCCTGGATAACAACACTGACTGATCCCCTCCACCTAGAAAGAATCCGATACACCCTTAATGACAGACTGGAGGTATTTGAAAAGATTTGGAGACCGATGATCTCCTCTATAGGAGGGACAGACAATTAAGACGCAATAGACACATAGTCTTTAGTACCCGAGGTAGCACTGCTCAGGGATGGGAGGGTTACAGCTGTTTATGTATATACTGTATGTCGCCAATGTCTCCCTGATTTGTTTGCCTTAGGGTGTCTGTGCTTTTTGTTTTGTATTTGCTTGTCTCCATGTTGTTTGCCCTTAGTTTCTAGTTTTGTCTGTTTTTGTTGATGTATATAAAAAATGAGGCATGATAAACACCCCACAGTTTGTATCACTGACATGCACATGCTTCTTAATAAAAAATATTTGAAAGAAGTTTTGATTTTATTCTCGTAATATAACAACTTTTTCTCTCAAAGTTAAGATTTCATTCTCATAACATTACGGCTTTTTCACGTAAAGTTATGACTTTATTGTGTAAATCTCAGATGTGTTTTCCCTCAACGTGGTCCTAATACTCCGTAGTACATTGTCTCTTTGGCCCTCACTGCATTAAACTTCTATACTATATACTTAGACTATAAACTGTTACCTTCATCACAATGATCACATGTTTTGCGGCTCCAGACAGATCATTATTCTTATTTATTTTTGTGCCTAAAATGGCTCTTTTGATAGTAAAGGTTGCTGACTCCTGCTCTAGGGGACATATTTAACAAAACAAGGAGACTAAGATCCACAATCCGTGGATGATTTTTCTCCTTCATCACCTTTCTTAATTCTTTTGCGTATCAAAGACAGTAACGTGATCCTGGAGAGTCCCGTGTTTCCTGTGATGGAGGGACGATCTGTGACTCTGCGTTGCACAACTCGAAGCAACTCTTCAAACCTGCGAGCCAGCATCTTCATGAAGGACAGATCTCCTGTCGGAGCAGCCGTCACGGGGCAGATGAGCCTCCCTGCGGTGTCCAAGTCTGATCAAGGCCTCTACATGTGCGTGATCACCGGCGTCGGGGCGTCAACGGAGAGCTGGCTCACTGTGAGAGGTGAGAGGAAGTAGGAAATAATGCATGTATGTATACAACAAGACAGGAAGTAGAAAGATTAAACACAGTTTATCAAGAATGTCTTCAAACAATACCCTAAGTAGTTTTTTTTACCTAAACCTAACTAAGTAGTTTTGTTGCCTAAACCTAACTAAGTAGTTTTGTTGCTTAAACCTAACTAAGTAGTTTTGTTGCTTAAACCTAACTAAGTAGTTTTGTTGCTTAAACCTAACTAAGTAGTTTTGTTGCTTAAACCTAACTAAGTAGTTTTGTTGCCTAAACCTAACTAAGTAGTTTTGTTGCTTAAATCTAACTAAGCAGTTTTGTTGCCTAAACCAAACTAAGTAGTTTTGTTGCTTAAACCTAACTAAGTAGTTTTGTTGCCTAAACCTAACTAAGTAGTTTTGTTGCCTAATCCTAACTAAGTAGTTTTGTTGCGTACTGGTTTTCATACACAGGAGGAGCCACGGAGAGAGGAGAGGCAGGTCGACCGTCTGATGGTTTTACTGGAAACGTGACGGGAGGTGAGCTCCGGAAACACACGTCTAATAAGATGTTGAATGTTATACAGCCCGCAGGTCATGAGGCCAGATGCTCCACATGCCGCCTCATGTTTGACGTTCATATCAGATACAGTATTTATGGATCTGGTTGTTTCACCACCAGCAGGTCCTGGTGCTCCTGCAGCAGCACGCCTCCTGTCTGTCTCCAAACTGGTGTGTCACCTGGTGGTGGGAGCTCCTTACCTGATGACCACCGTCGTCCTGGGACTCGTATACAGAGACATACACTCTAACAGGTAAAAAAAATATATATATATATATATACATTTATTTTATAATTTTTTTATAAAATTTAAAAAAAAAAAAATATATAAAAATAAATATAGATAAAAATAAATATATATATAATTGTATATATATATATTTATTTTTCATTTTTTTATTAAATCAAAAAATATAAAAAAATAAAAATAAGTATTTATACGTACAGTATATATATTTTTATATATATTTTTTTTCATTTTTTATTTTTTTCACATCCACAGGAAAGACACCAGACGTCACCATGGAGACGCCACAGCGTAGTGAAAGCGGCATGGATTGGATAAGCAGTATGTTGATGTCACCGCTGTGTGTTACAGTATAATTATTAAAATGAAGGGATTTAACTATGATGTCATCCAATTGTTCAATATTTTAATTTGTTGTATGGTTTAGTCCAGGGGTCAGCAACCTGTGTCTCTTCAGCTCCTCTCCAGTGGCTCCCTGTGGATCTATAAAAGACATTAGTGGAAATGAATAACTGTTTTTTCGTTTACATTTTCATTTTTATTTATCATTGTTGTAGGTCTATGGTACGACGGTACGACGGTACGACGGTACGACGGTACGACGGTACGACGGAGTATTAGGGCCACATTGAAGTCATGATATTATAAAGTTGTAATTTTAAAAATGTAATAGATATCTCCATGAAACATCCCTCATTCATTAGTTACTGTTCTGTGTCGGTGCCTTAATGCAGGTTGTTTCACTTTCATCTGTGGATGAAAGAGTTAATATATGCCTGCAGGGGAAGAACATGATGGTGAGATGTGAAACTGTAAATAAATGGAAGTGATCCAACGTTGCACAGCGAACTGGACATTGGTTTGTTTTTAGAGCACGCGTCCAAACAAGTTCTCCCGTCCGCCCCTCAGTGGCTTATAGATGTTGGTATTTGTTTGTTAAAAGGCTAACTGTCAGGCTAAGAGTTCCTGTAACACTGACCCGACGGGAAAGCAATGATTTTACCTCTGATGTCGTATTATTTGACTTTACCAACCACTATCAGTCCAAAGATTAAAGTTTATAGAAAATCAACTACATATATATACTTCAGTAGTCTGGCTTATGACAAATAGGTCATAATATAATAAATATATACATCTATAAATAGGTTATAGTATAATAAATATATATATATAATATATATAATTGGTCATAATATAATGTATATAATTGGTCATAATATAATAATAATAATATATATATATATATATATACATTATATAAACCATGTAGCTGTAGTTTCCCTCCTGACCTCCAGGTGGAGACTTTCTGTCACTTTAAACTGAAAAACCAGACCGGAAGTACTTGTAACCGGAAGTGTGGTTGTCGGGCTGATGGCGGGAGAGTTGTTGTTGTTAGCTGAAGATCTTTGATCCGTTTGGAGCTCGAGCTGCAGGTGAACCAGCAAACAACTCAGGTAAACACTAACAAGCTTCCTCTGAGCCGGAAGTCCAAGAGGAGAAGAAGAGAAGAAGAATATGAACCGAGTTAAACCCGAAAACAGAGTTAGCTCCATGCTAACAGGCTAACAGCTAGTTAGCTCCATGCTAACAAGCTAACAGCTAGTTAGCCTGTTAGCTTCTGCTGCTGTGTGGCTCACTGCTAGCGTTAGCATTAGCTCTCTCTAATGTGTGCTCCTGTTCTCTGATTGAACAGACCAGCACCAGCACCAGGACCAGGACCAGCACCAGCACCAGCACCAGCACCAGGACCAGGACCAGCACCAGGACCAGGACCAGCACCAGGACCAGCACCAGGACCAGCACCAGGAGCCCGGTTCAGAAAGCAGCTTTAACAAACTCTGAGATGGAAAAGGTTTCGGCTCCAGAACAGCTGATCAGAGTTTGTTCCATCAAATGTGAGGATGAAAACAGCCTTCATCATCAATGGAGCTCCGATACTACGATTCACCATGGCAACAGGTAACCAAGAGACACAGCCTCCATCTGGATCCACTTAGAGATGGTAATGCACGGATACGCTGACTGTGTGATAGACTGAAGTCTACATTACATTAAATAGAGTTATTCAGCTTTAATGTGACTGTATTAGACTAGTCTACATTACATTACATAGAGTTATTCAGCTTTAGTGTGACTGTATTAGACTGTAGTCTACATTACATTAAATAGAGTTATTCAGCTTTAGTGTGACTGTATTAGACTGTAGTCTACATTACATTACATAGAGTTATTCAGCTTTAATGTGACTGTATTAGACTGTAGTCTACATTACATTAAATAGAGTTATTCAGCTTTAATGTGACTGTATTAGACTGTAGTCTACATTACATTAAATATAGTTATTCAGCTTTAGTGTGACTGTATTAGACTGTAGTCTACATTACATTAAATAGAGTTATTCAGCTTTAATGGGACTGTATTAGACTGTAGTCTACATTACATTAAATAGAGTTATTCAGCTTTAGTGTGACTGTATTAGACTGTAGTCTACATTACATTAAATAGAGTTATTCAGCTTTAGTGTGACTGTATTAGACTGTAGTCTACATTACATTAAATAGAGTTATTCAGCTTTAATGTGACTGTATTAGACTGTAGTCTACATTACATTAAGCTGCTCTAACAGACTGACAGCTGTCTGTGTTCACAGTCACAGTGTTATAAAGAAGAAGGACATGCAGAGGTTTGGTTCTGAGCTGAGAGACACTTGATGCTGTGTGATATCTGAATGTTCAAAGAAATGACTGACGGCACATAAAAGAGTCACTTTAGACAGTCCAGAGTAACAAACTGATATCTGACACACAGTAAACCTTCCATACGGACTGAACCAATGAGGAAATAAAACACTCATCACACTTTCTGAAACAGAGACCAGGACCAGGACCAGGAGCACTACAAGAGCGAGCCAGAGGAGGAGCAGCAGAACCCGGACCAGCGGAGCAACAAGGTCCCCAGAAGACCAGCAGCAGGCTCGTCCTCCGATCCCACCGATGTTCAGGTCAGTGTTCATGACTTCATGACTTCATGGCTTCATAACGACACCAAGAAGAGGAGAAAACAGCTCCAACTGTTCATCAATATCTACTGAGGTGGCAGCTGGGGGTGGGGGGGGGCAGAATGGATATATCTGCTTCATCTGAGTCTATGCAGAGGTAGAAAGAAGTTACCGCTTTTATTGTGGTAGTCTGAGTAACGTGACGTCATATCCGTTCCGTATCCGTCAACCAAAACAAACCTCAGAGAGTGTAAAACGTTGGAGGGTCGTCGTGGATACGACCTGCACCGTCACATGTTAAATCCAGCGTGGTAAACACTACACATCCAGTAAAGGATGGAAACACTTTGGGTTTCACACATTGACAGGAAAAGCAGAGCTAGACAGAGCAGAGCTAAAGCTGCATGCTAACTCTGTCACGGACAGGAAACGTTATCGTATCTGAAAAATGTCCGAAAATAATCGAAAAATGTCAAAAAAAAAGATGTCCGAAAAAATGTCAAAAACAAGTCTGAAAAACATTTTTAAAAAATGTCCAAAAAATGTTGAAAGAATTCAGAACAAAAGTCAAAAATTGTCCAAAAAAATGTATTTTAAAAAAATTGTCTGAGAAAACTTCGAAAAAATGTGGAAAGATTTCAGAAAAAACAGTCAGAAAAATGTCCGACAAATGTCCCGAAAATATCCAAAAAATGTCCGATGTTGAGCCCTGCATGACGCAATTTTTTTTTTGCCTAAAATGTCTCTTTTGATAGTAAAGCTTTCTGACCCCTGGGCTAAACAAACACATAGCTAATGTTAGCTAGCGTTAGCCAGCGCATCTGATTGGCTACGGATGATTTCCTGTTGAAAAAAATGCATTTGTGGGTCGTGCACGTCAGGAATCTCATAAAACCCACACAGATGAACACAGTGAAGTTCACACATGACAGCAGTTTGTTTATAAATGTAACAACATTCAAATGTGTTTTTGATCAAATACTTTTAAGTACATATATTTGTGGATTTCTATTACATTTATTTAAAACAAGACATATTTTTGTGTGTGTCAGAAATATATTTGTGAACCTTAGTTTTTTATGTGGATTGTTTTTTTTACATTTATATATAACGATAACTGTGTTTGTGTGCATTGAAAAATATTTTTGTGGAGAGAGTCATTTATATATAAATCACCAGATACATGTGTGACTCCTTTGTGCATTCATTAATATTGAGACTGATCTGAGCCCATAAAAAGCAGCTAACAGAGAGAGAATAGCAGAAATCAGAATCAGGTTTACACATACAAGGAATTAGCCTTATTGTTTTTGGTGCATAACAATAAACAGAGAAATAAAAAAAACAAGCATGCACTGTGCTGGTAAAGCCAAGACACAACTATAGAATAGAAGAAATACAATAAGGACATCAAAATACTTCTATCTGTAATAACTATACATGAGTTTTAAAATGAAAGAGTTCAACAGTTTTGTGTATGAATCACAGTATGAATGCATACTTTTTTACTCGGCTATACAGGAAATGAGGTCTCTACCTCAATGTGTTTCTTGTTTGAATGAATGACTGACTTAGTGCGTGGTATGGGTTAATCTTCAACTATACTGGGTTTTACATTTCCCATAATGCAACTCCATAATGGGGATGTCGCCTGATAATTAATAAATTAACTGCATGATTGTCCATAGTTAATCTCAATTAATCACAAATTAATCTCACATTTTTATTACTTCAAAATGCACCTTAAAGGGAGATTTGTCAAGTTTTTTAATAATAATGATAAATAATCGTGCAGCCCTAATGTATATTGATTATATGTTTATTGATTGTATGTTTATTGATTATATGTTTACTGATTATATGTTTATTAATTGCCCTTTTTTCACAAGACAAAGTGTCAACAATATTCTTTCTGTATTGTTATTTTACAGGTGTTGAAGGAGTGCTCCATCCCGCTGACACGTGTCAGGATCAGCAGTGCGATGTTGGCTGCGATGGACGCCGTTGGACGCTCAGCAGCTGATCCAAAAGGCCAAAAGGTCATCTGCAGGTTCATTTTCTTTGTTAGTTAAGGCCTTATATATATTAAAGAGTCCTCTTCTTTCTGAAATACTCGAAATGAATATTAATTAGTATGCCGTACGTTAGTGTGCGGGACAATTCATAATTGTGAGAATTAATAAATGTCAAGGGGGCGTCTGTGGTGACCAATCAAATGTCTACAGAGGGACCACGGTTGGTTGTCACAGGTGGTAGTGCATTAGTCAGACTGGAACATTGTGGGTTATGTTCCACTGACATGTTTTAATGTTCTTTATGGTTCTAGATAGGTCGCTCCACCATGGCATCTCACTGACTCTCTCTCTCTCTCTCTCTCTCTCTCTCTCTCTCTCTGTCTCTCTGTCTCTCTGTCTCTCTGTCTCTGTCTCTGTGTCTCTCTCTCTCTGTCTGTTGCTATAGAAAAGGAGAGGAAGAAAGGGACTGATACATCTGAGAGTTCACACTGGAGAGAAACTACACAGCTGTGATGAATGTGGGAAAACTTTCACTTTTCAGAGTACCCTCAAAATACATCAACGCTTTCACACTGGAGAGAAACCCTACAGCTGTGATGAATGTGGAGCAGCGTTCACTGGATCAGGTCACCTAAAAATACATCAACGCATTCACACTGGAGAGAAACCCTACAGCTGTGATGAATGTGGAGCAGTTTTCACCAGATCAGGTACCCTGAAAATACATCAACGCATTCACACTGGAGAGAAACCCTACAGCTGTGATGAATGTGGAGCAGTTTTCACCAGATCAGGTCACCTGAAAACACATCAACGCATTCACACTGGAGAGAAACCCTACAGCTGTGATGAATGTGGAGCAGCTTTCACTACATCAGGTCACCTGAAAAGACATCAACGCATTCACACTGGAGAGAAACCATACTGGTGTGACCAATGTGGTAAAACGTTTTCTCGGGGTAGTTACCTTAAATCCCACCAGCGCATTCACACTGCATCGTTGTGAACATGTTTCAGAGCCTAGCTAGCTGTTTCCTCCTGCCTCCTCCCCATGCCCTGATAGCTGTGTTGTTATATTCAGAGCTTCTCTCCACATTGAAGTCTGACCAACAGTAACTTCATGTTCTAAACAGCATGTGTGTTGTCGTGGCTACGACTACATACTTTCTTCCTTTTATATATTTAATTCTTTACCATCCATTAATCTGCTGAGTATTTTCTGGATGAATTGTTTGGTAAAGACCAGAAACTGTTGACTGTAGTCGACCCCCTGGGCCTGTGCCCCGTAGACCCGTTCGATAATCCATCCACGAGTCGACAGCTGGAGAAAGATCAAGGAGGACATTCACATCCGACACCAGAGACCATCTATGAACAGAGACAGGGGTTACCATCTCCCCCACCGAATACAACCACCTGTTATCATGTGACTGCTGGACTAGCGTCATGTGATGAGAAGATCCCTTTTCTCCCACAGGCCGCTAAAGACTCTGATCTTTACTAAAATGTAGTTTGGATTTGTCTAAAGACAATTAATGTAGTGTATTATTATATGTGTTTGTTTGCCTTAGTTAGACTTTTATTCCACTGCCTTTAAGCCAGGAAGTGTTCCATTAAAACAGTTCCACCATCTTTGATAACACCAACGTCATGTTTAGTGCCATTCTGCATGTTTCCTTATCAAAAATACAAAATTAGAAATCATCTAACGATTGAATTGTAACAATCTTTATTAAAAGAATGAGCTTTCAGGAGCTGGAGACTGACTCTGCGTCCTCCATGATTGTGCCAGGATGCATCTTCTGCGCGGGCCAAAAACCAAGATGGAGACGACTAAAAACCAAGATGGCGACGGCCAAAAACCAAGATGGCGACGACAAAAAACCAAGATGGAGACTGTTGAAAAACAAGATGGCGATGGCCAAAAACCAAGATGGCGACGTACTATTCATGTGTTTAATTAGTAAAAGCCGTGGATTCAATAAAACGATGAATTAAAGTGGCAGTAGGCAACAATATTTTGGCATAATTTGGCAAAAATTCCATAATAACCTTTCAGCATATTGTAATTAAAGTGATCTGAGAGAAAACTACACCTCTGCACCTCCTCATGGCTCTGTTTACAGGCTTTAGAAAATCTTGCCCGTGACGGCAGACTTTGACCAATCACAGGTCATTTCAGAGAGAGCGTTCCTATTGGCTGTTCCACAAAAGGAGATGCGCGTTCACGTCTGGTCTCTGTAGAAGCCTCGGTCAATGGCGGAACAACCTACTGAAAAGCTTGCTATTCCAGCATTGGCAGCAACTGCCTACACCTCAAAACAACCCAAAAAAAGAAAGACAGACTTTTCAAGAAGACAGTCCAAAAGAGAGTCCGACAATAAGCGGAATAAAACGCCTGTCAATATTGGCGAAGCGTTTCAGCGGTGGAGAGATCTCCGGGACAGCATCGGCCTCACGTTGGACTCTAAGCTAGCCGTTCTTCTCCTGGACAGGTAAGCTACTAACTTCGTTTTCCTGTAATATCTAAATGTTTTGTACTGATTTGTTTGTAGGTAGCTTTACAGTGAAAGCAGGCGATGAGTAGCCAGGTTGAATGTACGTTAGTCTTCTGCTAACCGTAGCCCGAGGCTTGCTGCGGCTAATTCAAGTCCATGTTTATGTTTATGTAGCTACTGTAGCTAGATCCTTGAATCACAGTCTGTCATCTCAAAGGGCTTTACAGACCCATAAGTTTACTAAGAGAAAGAACGGACGGTAATTCCCATAGAATTGCCGCTATATAACGACACATCACAGTCAGTAGTACTCGATACAGTAACCTATATGAGTAACGTTACTCATACAGTAACGTTACTCATACAGTAACGTTACTCATACAGTAGTGTTACTCATACAGTAGTGTTACTCATACAGTAACCTGTATGTGTAGTGTTACTCATACAGTAACGTTACTCATACAGTAGTGTTACTCATACAGTAACCTGTATGTGTAGTGTTACTCATACAGTAACCTGTATGTGTAGTGTTACTCATACAGTAACCTGTATGTGTAGCGTTACTCATACAGTAACCTGTATGTGTAGCGTTACTCATACAGTAACGTTACTCATACAGTAAGTGGAATATACAGGAATGGATAGAGAAGGGATCTGTGGCACACAGAGCACTCATTGAGATAGTGCTAAATGCACGCTGGCTGGGTGAAGTAGTGAAGTACCTGGGATTTAGGTATGTGGGCATGGGTTTTACATGTAATGTTTATGTTCACAAGTATTTAACTCAAACAAAGGAAGCTCCTGGCTTACTCCCTATAAACCCACATAGGGAAGAAAAAAGTGAGTAAATCTTGGGAAAGATCATGCAGAGAATGGGTCCCTTTTTGAAAAATCTCTAAAATACAGATGATTGTAAATCATGCAGTGACTTGATCAAAGTCCTTTTTATTTTTTTACTGTCCACCACTGATTGTGACTATATGTATCAACTAATGACTAATGACAACATAAAAGATCTAACACTTGTTTTTTACTGTTTAGGTCTACAGCAGAACTTGAGTCCTTTCACAACCACATACTGATGTATGCCAGCAAGAGATTCAGTTTCACCCCGCCCGTCTATTCAGCTCGCACCCTACTTGCTGGTTTGGATTATAATCATCATGTCCACCGACCAGTGCAGAGAAAAGCTGAGGGCTCCATTGAGTAAGTTCTTAAAATTGACAACAGTATACCCACTAAAACGGAAGTATATTAGTTTTATAATATAAGGTCAAATTTATACATTAATAATTATAATGAATGTTGTCCTTGCACAGGCAGCAGTTTTGCAAATTTATCACAAATTCATTTTTCAATAACCATCTTTTCCTGTTTCGGTCATATGCTAATTTCATTATGTCAGATACCGGAAGCTGTACAACAAGAAGTCGCGGAAGTGGAGCCTGTACACAATGAAGGTCGACAAGGACTATGGCTACATTCCTGACCTCCAGAGGGCCATCCTCCGTAGCCGCACCACAGCAGACAGAGGCATGCCGCGTGTGAGACGCCAGAGGCCTGATGACCCGCGGCAGTCTGGTGTGCTATGTGGTATTCCACCTCTAACCACAGAGGAGCTACTGCACACACAAGTCAGTCGACGACAAGGTATAGAAGTTCTTTCAGTGGGCCTCATTCAACATCCCTTCTTCAGAAACCCAAATTGCATGTTTTCACACTAACCCTTGCAGCCTTCACAACATAGTTTCTCATTACACTGATTCTGATTTTAGTTGATAAAGGTTGCATATATAGATTTTGTTAATTACAAGCAGCTTTTTGACGACTACAGAGATGTTATATGAAAGGTATCATTTATGATAATGTAAAGACATCACGCATTGACACACAAAAAGAGACGCATTGACATATTGTCATTGAAATAATGTGGTACTGTAGCATGAGAGGCAGAGTAAGAAACTTCTCAACCAACAAAAGACCAGCATAGAGTTGCATGCTAAATAAGTTATTATATATGCATTACAGCAGCCTTTTAAAAAATATTATAGCCTATATATATGGCCTATATGTGTGACGTTACAGTCAAAACTAAACAACTGATTTCAAAATTCTAACATGCTATTCTTTATTCATTCGCAGGGCCAAGGACTACCTAAGTGAGCAGCCGACCATAGGAGAAGACGTGACCCCTGCGACACCTCACCTGAGTCGACCCCACCTACACCCCTACTATGGCCACCACTCAAAAATACTGACCAGGGGTCAGACATGTTCTATAGGCCTAGCCCCACTGAAAGATGGTGTACTTATTTTTTAATTTACCTTTTTTTAAACTTTTTTTGTGGTGTGTTATGAATGTTTGGGATTGTCATCTATATTTTTGAATGTAATAAAAGTGTTACCCAAGTGAGTTGAATTTCTTTACTGCATGGTATTGACACTGGCAGTCATGAACAAAAAAAGCAGGTGGTCATCCTTCAATGGATTTATTTTTACAAAAACAATGGCAAGAATAACAATAAGTAAAATGTAAATACTCTACAAAAATATTACATCACACAGGAGGGGTGGGAGGGGGGGTTGTTTCAGAGCCTGCGTGGGATAAAGCCCACATATTGGTGGTGGGGGTCAGGATGTCTGTCCCTAATCCTCCACACACAACAGCTGGGAATTACAGTTCTGTTACCCCGCCCCAAGGCTCCATACTGCCACACGACAAACTGCCGGTAAGCAGCATACCGGAACTGTCTGTTGTCCTCTCCGGGATTGGGTACGTCCTGCTGAGCCCTAATGTCGTTCCAGATCCTCCTGGCCAGGCGAAGGACACCCTCATGGAGGATGTAGAGGTCCACATGAGGTAGCAGGGAAATGCAGTTCTGTAGTGGCTGGCCACAGCACTTCCTTTCCACGTCAGTGGGCATTTCCCTGCACCTCATGCAGACACACCTCAGGTTGATTGGGGTCCTGGCCAGGAGGACCTGGTGGAGGAGCGCTGACCATTAGATCAAAAATGAGGCTGGGATCCCTGAACAGACATCTCCCCAGAAGCTCCCGACACTGCTGCAGGCTCAAACACTGAATTCTGGCCTAGAAAGACAGTAGATCAGGGAAAAAGTATTACTTTATTTATGAATAAACAATAATGATCATAATGTGGACATAAAGTATGGACATGTTATATTTTGAGATACCTGTTCATCTGATATCTGTCGAGCTTGTAGTTGTTTTACTCTGCTGAAGTCATCTTCAGCCAGAGGGTCTTCAAGCTGACTCTGTCCTCTCCCCCGGCCAGACCCTCTGCCGCGTCCACGTCCACCAGCTCGCCCTCTTCCTCTACCTCTTCCTCGTCCATTCGTAGCCGGCTGCTCCAGGACATAGTCAGGATCTGACTCGACGGTGCTCTGTCAGTAATAGATATGTAACAGATGTAAAATTACCATTTCCATTATGAATAACATGGTCATGGTTTTATTTATTTTCAGATGTGTAAAGTTATCTATACAGACTAAAAAACACTAAAGTTAGAAAGATAGCATTACTGAAACTTGAAGAAGCAACTGCGGTTGGCTAATGTTAGCCAGCTAGCTATGATATAGATTGAATAAAACATTGGGCTCCGTTGTTTCTAAAGTTTAGCTCGTCATTTCGTCTAGAAAATAAACAATTGCTTTTATTCGGTCTCCTCCTCCTCCTCCTCCTCCTCCTCCCTCCTCCTTTACGCTGTGATGTCGAGCTGCTGGATAGAACAGAGTTACGTTGTCAATATGCTGCCCTCTGCTGGCAGAGAGCGGCGACTACAGAAGCATGTTGTGGAAGACCAAACGTGGATCATGACATCATTCGATCTGCATTCGCTGTCTCTAGCAAGCCACACGTCTCTACTGCCGGTATGAACCCAAAATAAACAGATTGTTCTGTGATTTAATATCAATAAATAGATGATGCTGAAATAACTACATCATGATGCTGATCAGTAAAAAGTCTGAATTCATGCTCTGTCAGGTCTGTTGTCATGACGCTATCGTCAGCCCCGTGAGTCGTTTGTATCGTCAGACCCGTGAGACGTTAGTATCGTCAGACTCGTGAGTCGTTAGTATCGTCAGACTCTTGAGTCGTCAGACTCTTGAGTCGTTAGTATCGTCAGGCCCGTGAGTCGTTAGTATCGTCAGACTCGTGAGTCGTTAGTCTCGTGAGTCGTTAGTATCGTCAGGCCCGTGAGTCGTTAGTATCGTCAGTCTCGTGAGTCGTTAGTATCGTCAGGCCCGTGAGTCGTTAGTATCGTCAGACTCGTGAGTCGTTAGTATCGTCAGACTCTTGAGTCGTCAGACTCTTGAGTCGTCAGACTCTTGAGTCGTTAGTATCGTCAGACCCGTGAGTCGTTAGTATCGTCAGACTCGTGAGGGGAAGAACATGATGGTGAGATGTGAAACTGTAAATAAATGGAAGTGATCCAACGTTACACAGCGAACTGGACATTGGTTTGTTTTTAGAGCACGCGTCTGTGGTATATTTTCAAGTCTTGCACAGGACAGCGAGGCCCTAATTGTAAACATATGTGAAAGAAGCAGGGCAAAGGCCAGGGGCTGAAAGATAAACATGTAGGAGATACCTAAGACATGTGGTCGAACCTTAGCTCAGGGATTGGATGACCTGAACCCGATATAAGGGGGTGCGAGCCCCCAAAGGGCAGGACTTTCAGATTCGACTTGAGGCCTCCGGACTGCTATAGACGTCCGTCATGACATGTGTGGCTTGTTTGTAATAAACTCTATTTTACCAGCAAGAACAGTGTCCTCGGAGCATCCTTCATCATCACTTCAACAGCACTGTCGCAGAAAAGATACGACAGAATTGGCGTCACGAAGTGACCATCAGCACAACTTCACAGACGGTGAGCTCACTCATTGAATGCTGGTCATTAATTGGGGCTGTTATGTGGAGTTGTTTGGACACACCGTAAATTAAGAACCTTCTTGTTATGGACATGTACTGTTGATTTGATGTTTAAAGTGAGGCTCCGTGCTAAATTTAATGAAAAAAGGTGGGAATGAATAGAGAAAAGATATAAAGTGAAGAAAAGAAGTATGAGAAATACAAGGAATAGTTTAGAATAGCTTTATGGTAACGATAAGGTGAGTTAAAAAGTATCGTGCAAGATTAATGAAGAGGGGCCCTCAACTTCTTAACGGTAAGACGCATGCATATTAGCCACTGCGTAACGATGGCTCTGACATAGTCCGGAATTAAGTTAGAAAGACAAAATTGGGAAACGTGGATCCAGGTAATTTGAATAAATAAATGTAAAGAGTGTTAAGAGACAGAGAAATAAAGGAAATAAAGGAAATAAAGGAAATGATCATAGGACAGCCGCAAATCGGATAGAATAGAGCCCTCAGGTGTAGGAGCATACTTAGAATGGGCCATTAAAACCTGAAACAACATCTGATGGTCAGTTAATAACTGGAGAGTGTAGAATCACAATTCGATTGACAGTTACCACTCTGACGCTTGTTGACGAACGGTGTTCAAGAAGCAGCCTCTCGTCGAAGATTTTACACCTCAACGGTAGCAGAAATTTTACGAGAAAAAGTAAGGAAATAGCGGCAGAAAGCATGCATAGGAATATATCTAAAGTTCAAGTGAAGAAAATGTGTGTGCGTGTTTACTTTGGGATGAGAGGCAGCTGGGAAAAATGTGTGTGCGTAAAAGGGAAGAATGTGTGTGCGTTGGAGTTTGGAGTGAAGAAAATGTGTGTGCGTGTTTACTTTGGGATGAGCAGAAGAGGGGGAGAATGTGTGTGCGTAAATGTGTGTGACATTTGGCTGCTGATGGGGTCCAGATGTGTGCCATAAAATGGTTAGGAAGAGAATAAGTGTGTGTGTAAAGTTAAAAGTAAGAAAGAACACATTAGGATTGAATAACCATATATAGGTGGGGATTGGAGAAACAGAACATGTAATAATTTGTAAAGATAGATACGTGGCCCGATATATTGTATAAAACAATGAGCTTCTTGCCTTTTTCTAAGAAGACTAAATGAATTGAATGATATATTGTATAAAACAATGAGCTTCTTGCCTTTTTCTAAGAAGACTGATGAATTGAATAATGTAGTGTATAAAACCATGAGCTTCTTATAAAAGACTAAAACATGAGCTCTTCTTAAAAGGGACGTTATATAATAATTAAAGCTGTTAAAGCACAAAATGAACTTCTCTAAGAAGGGTAGTGATTGAAACCCCTCTCTCTCTCTCTCTCTCTCTCTCTCTCTCTTCCCAAAATTCCTTTCAATGACCCTTTCTTGGGAGATACAGAAAATTCCTTTGCCATTTGAACTGTTTGGTCCAGTGGGGTTCACTAAGTGCTTTAATGTTTAGATAAGGGGTTTAAGTTAGGAATATAATGTATGATGCTGTTAAAGGGACCTATGGGTTCACAAGAGACTAAATCATTGCCTGTTCCTTGTCTGTTATGTCATTTATGGTGAGTGAGAATTGAGACGGGAGGCAAGGCAGCGGGCCGGCACATCACGGAGGGTGGATTGCTGACGTCAACTTGGAAGGCTTTCCAGGTCAATCTACTAAAAAGGCCGGTACAATTTATACACAAACTCTTTAACAAAAACAAAACCTGCATTTCCATATGTGTATGTGTTCTCAGTCATAAGCAATATTGATGGTACACATATAGACCTGCTTTCATTTATTAAGCCTAAGAGGAAACTGACCTGCTCAGTTAGGAGAAATAAATAAATGAATTAATGGAAAACTTGGCAACGGATTGATCAGTTAATGCATTTGATTAATTAATGGCATATGATTGTTTAGTCTAACCTCTGCTGACAATTACAGATGTTCATGTATGTTATGGTGCGTAGTTTGTCTGATCTGTGATGTGGTGGACATTCAAGGTGGTGACTGTTTGAAGATTTGAGCTGAATATTGATTGATTAGATAACTGGTTGTTTATTGATTGATTGATTAGATGACTGGTTAATTTGTTGATTAATTGAGTAGTTGGATAATTGGATAAATTGTTGATTGACTGATTGGCTAGTTGATTAATTGGTTAATTGGTGAATTGGATAATTGGTTAACTGATTAGTTGGATAATTGGATAAATTGTTGATTGACTGATTGGTTAGTTGATTAATTGGTTAATTGGTTGATTTGATAATTGGTTGATTGGTTGATTGGTTGAATTGGTTAATTGGTTAATTGGTTAATTGGTTAATTGGTTAATTGATTAATTGGGTAATTGGATTTAAAAAAAAAAAAAAAAAAAAAAAAGGGGGGAAGTAATCTAAATAAGCCTTGAGTAGTTTTAATTTCAGCAATTACTTCTTAAAGTACAATAACGGAACATAAGGAAGCCGTTATAATGGGGAAGAAGAACACTAAAAATCCGAAAGTAATCACTCCTGTTGAGATAGTACAGAAGAATAATCCTTTAATTAGGGGCATCGCAAATATTGCAAAAATATCGGAAAAATGGCACAAACGCTGGCCTGAAATTGACCAACCATGGCCAATGGAGGGGACGCTTAACCCAGATGTAATTAAAATAATGCTGGTACTTGTATCCACATACCAGGCTGAGCAAAAGAAGGGAAAAAAGGGGATAAAACGCAAAGAGAAGAGGCAAGTGGAGCTTGGCATTCTCCAGTTATTTGAAGATGAGGGACAGAAACTGATCAAAGCTGCAAACGATAAGAGGGATAAAGTTGCAGAAGAAATAAAACAAAACACAGAACAAACAGAAAAACTAAGGAAAGACACCAATTCATCGTTCTCACACATGAACCCAGTGAAGGGACCACCACCCTATGAGGTAAAGACGAAGGCTAAGAAAATCTATCCTCAGATCCCGGTGATCAGTCAGGAGGGTGACTACCGTATCAGAAACGAGGAGGACAGAATAATAGAAACAGGACGAGCGGAGACAACTATAACGACGTATCCAAGATCCAAAAGTAAGAATAAAACAAAGTTTGGGTCTAGGAAGCAAAAGCGGGACCATGGAAACGAGAGTGACCAAAGCGATCAGGAAGGGTGCAGAGGAGGATATGACCCTGAAGTCAGGCGGATGTTGGCAAGAGCGGAAATAAGAGGAAATGATAACTCTGATGACAGTGAGGATGAAGAGGGCCATGAAGAGGGCCATGAAGAGGATGCCCGGAAAACTATGAGAGAAATCGAAAGAAGCATAGAGGAATGCTTTTCATGCTTGGATAGAAGTCCCAGCCCTGATCGCCAAGGAACGTTGGAAGAACAATTGGAGGAACTGTATAGACAGAAAAAAGAGTTACAGAAGAAGAGCTCCCCAAAACCAGCTATGAGATATGCATTGCGCTCAAGAAACAAGAAGGGGACTGAAAAGATCTGTCCAGTCATTATCCGAGGACGGAATTTGGAGTACAAGCCTTGGCAGAATACAGATATGTCAAACATACTTGAAAAGTTACCTACTCTTCAAGATGGAGCACATCCTTGGATTTCGAAGTTGGAAGAAATCACAGTGGGAGAGCAACTGGCCATGGGAGATATAAAGAGACTCTTGGCCAGCCTCGGTGGAATTCACGCTATGGAAGAGATTCTACAGAAAGCTGGACTTAATCGATATGTGGGAACTGCTGTGAATGATTCAGAGCTGTTTGCTGCAAGTAGAGGCCAAGTGTGCAGGGCGCTGAAAGACACATTTCCGACAAACGTACATCCTGACAATATTTTTATTGATCCACTGGGACAAGAGGAAAACCCGAGGGCCTATGTGTCGAGAGTTCATCAAGTGTGGAGAAATATCACAGGAAATGACCCGGATTTGAATCAAATGGAGCAGTCGATTTTGCGAACCAGAATACAGAAGGGGTTGCCCCTGCCAGTGAGAAGCAAATTGGCAGAGGTGGTTGGTCTTGGAAGCATGGCAAAGAGGGTTTATACGGATCATATAGCCCACCAGGTGGAGCTGTATAGGAAAAAAGAACATGATCAAAAAGACCTGGACCAAGAGACCCTCAGGAAACTTAATCACATGCAACTGATGGATAATAAGAGGATGGAGAAGAAGCAGGCTCTGATTATGCAGAATCAGGCTCCACTAAATCAAATAGTACCACTACCACAGCCGAACCAGGTTCAGCTCCAATCGTTCCAGCCACCGCCGGTGGTTCCAGTTGTCTCCTACCTACAGCCAGCTTTTGATCAAGCGCAGCCCTGGAGAGGAAGAGATCAAAGAAATTAACAGTTGTGGCTAGACCGAGGTGCCACCCGAGATTCTACTGGACTTTGGAGAAATCATGAGGGGCTGATACTATCACCTCCAGACCTGTTGGGTCTGATGATTCAGGAGGCGCATGGCTTAGCTCACGTTGCAAGGGGGGAAGTTAAGAGAAAGATCACAAAAGAGTATGGGTTTTGGGCACCATGTTTGCTTGAACAGATTGATTATGTCATAGGCAGGTGTACTATCTGTCTGAAAAACAATGTTCGGAGGGGAGTGCCGGTTCCTCCTGGCCACATCCCAACTCCACGAGGTCCTATGCGGGAACTAGTTGTAGACTATGTTGACATGATAAAACCGATTGAAGGGAAAAGGTACATGCTAGTCGTGGTGGACAGATTTTCACGATGGCCTGAGGCCTGTCCAACAAAACGAAAGGATGCTCAATCGGTTGCCAAGTTCTTATGCAGAGAGGTCATAAGCAGGTGGGGACTTCCAGATCGAATATCCTCAGACAATGGGAAAGAGTTTGTGGATAAGACGGTGAAATTGATTTTGCAAAAAAAAAAACTAGGAATTAAACAGCGTATAATTTACTACAGTAACCACTCCAAAGGTGATTAGTACACAGATAAAGCTTGTTACATTAGTTCCGGAAACAACTAAGAATGTTCATACACCTACTCAGGCTACTACTCTAGTTATGACTTCAAAGGGGATGAATGCTACAACAGTGACGACATCCGTGGCATCTACGACATTTATAAATACAACGCAGACATCTAATATGACATCTTGGACCTTTAAGGATGTGATTAATGTAATCCAGAAGCAAATGTAAAAAATAGAGCCTAGCGTGAACAGCAGTAATGACATTGTTGAAGTTAGAGAACAGAGGATAGAAGAGAAGTATGTAGAGTCATCTATGACAGCTTAGAGGACTATTTTAAACATAGATAATAACTTTGTTGACTCTGATCAGACACCAGAGTACAGGATGGATCAATACCATACAATACAAAAGAGAGACACTAAATGGAAGGCATTTGGGTTTGATCCTTCAGTGTTACAAATCGCAGTACTGGAACCGCGGTCCAGGTTAAGGGATCTCCAACTTGGTATCATTTATCGCACTGCGTTAAAGCACCCAGAGAAGAGGTACAACCCACACAGAGTCGAGATGACTCTGTGGAACAAAATGAGGGAGAACAGGCAGCCGAAGGGCAGATGCATGAGAATCTCCCAAGTCAAAATCAAGAAGGGGGGATTGTCCAGATTGTGGAAAATGTCGATGATGCTGAGCATATTTTTGATGATGTCAGTAATGATAATGTTGATGATGGACAAGGAAATGCATTTGGGGACATCAAATTCCAATATGTCCCAGAAACAACAGAGCATGTTTCAGTGGAGAGTGACACACCAGAGGATGCAAAGAGATCTGACTCCATTGCGAGAAAACTCGGAGGTTCAGTTGGGAAAAGGAGTCCCAGGCCAGTCCGGAGGAGGGTCAAACCTCTCCGTTATGAAACTTAGGATGGTAGAGAATGTGTCACAGCTAACAACAGAGGTACCTAATAAGATTTATACGACGCAAAAACCTGAAGAGATAGTGGTCAGAGCCAAGCTTGGAAAAATGGTTATTCTTCCTTGTAAATGTGGAATAGGGAATAGCCGTATTCACGATTTTCCCAAGTGGGAAAATAGTCGTGGAGAGGATGTGGAGTTGATACTTCCTGGACAACACGGTCCGCCTTATAATCAAAGGAAGTACTTATTGTACAATGATATGAGGTATACGAAAATTGTAGATGATTGTTCACTTGCAGTGCGCAACGTTACTCGGGAAGATGAAGGGGAATATATGTGTACATATCGGGAGCCAGAGTTTAAATTTGTTCCATCTAGCCACTCTTGGATTGGAAGTTACATAAGTCGTAAGGTGAGACTTATGATAACAAACCTAAGACCTGTTGAAGTAACCACTGCAAAGGTAAATAACACACGTATAGAGGCTGCTACTTTAAATTTGAAATCAATAAATAATGATAATGCTTTCGATCAGAGTACTACCTTGGCGACAACATTGACGCCTAAGAAATTGGAGAATGTGACACAGACACTTGACAAAGTATCCTTGAAAGTGAAAGAGATGGTAAATGAGAGCCGGAAGTCTATGTTAGAGATGGGGATTAGTGTGAGTAGTAGGAAGGAGATTGAGGAAGTGAAGGTTGGAAATTCATTTGAGACTGTTCAAAGGAATATTGTAGATGAGGGAAAGGAGTTTGTTGACTCGGATCGGATATCACAGGAGATGTTTGAACAGAACCATGTAATGCAGAAGAGAGAAGCTAAGTGGAAAGCGTATGGATTTGATGCTTTAGCGTTGGGAATTGTAGACCCATGGGCAGGTAGAAATTTATGGTTTCAGCAGTTAACACACTCAGTGAGATCAATCAAGAAATTGAAGGGTCCATGTGTGTTGAAAGTACCAACACCAGGTACATGGCCTTCAATTTTGGAGGCGGTACCGGAACCATTAACTATGGCATGTCAATCTTCTGTACTGTCATGGCTCTTGTATCAACAGCAATCATCAGTGGATAAAGTGATGGCTTTATCAGTGAACCTTTTTAAACCTAGAATGAATTGTTCTTGGTTGGCAGGATTACAATATGAGAATTTACTTGAACAACATGAAAATGTGATGACAGCGGTACCTGATCCGATGGAAGTGACACCTGTGAGGGCAAAGTACTGTTTTTGCTCAAATGAAACTAATAAGGGGTCTGGAATGTTTATGGGAATATCAGAGTGTGATGGCTATATGATGGATTTAGGAAAGCGTGAGGATGTGGATGTGAATAAGTTGTATGAAGTGATTTTTCAAGTGTCAAAGCGTCCGAGTAGAACTTTGATGGTAGAACATCAAGTGTTGCCTGGTAATGTGACTATAGGCAATTTCAGGGATATTTGGTGGATTTGTGGTGAAAATGCTTATCTATTTCTACCATACGGGTGGACAGGATGTTGCTATATGGCAACACTGAAACTCCCATATGAAGTTTTTTCTGTCCAGAAGGGAGAAGCATCTGATGAGGCTCAATCTGATGTTGCTTCTGGAAGTAGGAATAAAAGAGAATTAGCGCAATTTCATAATCTGGAGTCCTACCATTGGAGAATAAGTATAGGAGAAAAGTGGGGAATAGGATTGTTTCCATGGTATGGAGTGGCATTTTTGGCAGATCATATTGATAACATTACATACACCTTACAGGGCTTTGCAAACGAAACTATAAGAGGTTTCGAAATGTTGTCAAACACCCAAAGGAGCCATAGATTGACATTGTTAAAACACGACATGGCTCTTGATTATATTTTGGCCAAACAAGGGGGCTTATGTGTTGCTTTAAATTTATCAGGAGATGCTTGCTATACGTTGATTCCTGATAGTTCTGACAATATGACTAGTGTCATAGAGGCATTGAAGCTCATAAGAGATGCGTTTGGCCCATCAGAAGACGCGGGATGGTCTGCAAACGCTTGGTTGCAGGATAAATTGGGGCCACTAGGAGCAGTGTTAGTTCAGGTTTTGGTAGCGCTCGTTATGTCGTTGTGTGTGATGTTTTGTTTTTGCACGCTGTTGTTGACCTTTGCAAAGGCCATGATAATTAAATGGGTTGGAGTTGTGCTGCCCGGCGATCAAACGCTGATGCCATTATTACACGAAGCTGACTCGGACGTAGATGAGGATGACGCAATAAAGATCGAATTGGTGGAGGAATATCCATTTTAAAATATAATCATATTATTTACCTCTGTTTTTGCTTGTGTAGTTTGTAGTGTTGATGTTGTTTTGCTCTTTCGAGACTTTGTTTAGTCTCGAAGGGGGGATATGGCAACAAATGAACAATATGATTAATGGACAATATTTACATTTTTACTTATCTTATTCTGTGTTTGATGTTTTAATTTGTATCTGTTCTGTATGCAAAAGATACTGGTTTTCTTTTCTTTCATTCTAGAACATATTGGGGAAGAACACTGTGAGGGTGGTGGATTGTCAGGGACTCCGATGGGCTGAATGGATTCAGACACTTCAAACATGAAAATACGAATGGCCTGAAGAACTCTGAACGTGGACTGTCGATACAACATCCAGAGTCAAGACGTCATCGATACTATACCGGCGTCAAGGCTGCTGAGAAACTACAGCGTTATACAGTCTTATGTCTTCTCTGAGATGTTACCTTAGTGTTATTGAAAAGGAATTTTCTTTTTTGTGTATTACGCTTGAGAAATGATGGTTTCTAAATATAATGGGACCTCAGATGTTTTCTGTTTCTTTTTCTCGATGGTTAGGGACAGTGGGGTAGGCAGGAAAAGGTCCATAGAAAGGTGCGATGGGTCGACCAGCCTGACTTTGGACATTGTTTTGTTTTAATTTGCTGAGAGTTCCATATGCATTTGCTTAAATCATTTCCATATACAAATTGCTAAAATTCCTCATTTCAGTGTTATGGAGTATTACGTATGGTCGCCTTGGCAGAGGGACCGTGAGAGAATTTTCCTGTATACATTGTTTAATACATTGTTCAAGAAAGATTAGCTGCCTGACAGGTTTTTCACTCTCACTTTTATACTCCATACAGTTGTTTCAATGGTAATAAGGACAAGTTGTTAAATTTGTCATGTTTATACACCTGTATGTTTCTTCTTTTATGTTTTCGAGACTTTGGGTAAGTCTCGAAGGGGGGAATATGTGGTATATTTTCAAGTCTTGCACAGGACAGCGGGGCCCTAATTGTAAACATATGTGAAAGAAGCAGGGCAAAGGCCAGGGGCTGAAAGATAAACATGTAGGAGATACCTAAGACATGTGGTCAAACCTTAGCTCAGGGATTGGATGACCTGAACCCGATATAAGGGGGTGCGAGCCCCCAAAGGGCAGGACTTTCAGATTCGACTTGAGGCCTCCGGACTGCTATAGACGTCCGTCATGACATGTGTGGCTTGTTTGTAATAAACTCTATTTTACCAGCAAGAACAGTGTCCTCGGAGCATCCTTCATCATCACTTCAACAGCACTGTCGCAGAAAAGATACGACACGTCCAAACAAGTTCTCCCGTCCGCCCCTCAGTTGCTTATAGATGTTGGTATTTGTTTGTTAAAAGGCTAACTGGCAGGCTAAGAGTTCCTGTAACACTGACCCGACGGGAAAGCAATGATTTTACCTCTGATGTCGTATTATTTGACTTTACCAACCACTATCAGTCCAAAGATTAAAGTTTATAGAAAATCAACTACATATATATACTTCAGTAGTCTGGCTTATGACAAATAGGTCATAATATAATAAATATATACATCTATAAATAGGTTATAATATAATAAATAAATATATATATATATATATATATACATTATATAAACCATGTAGCTGTAGTTTCCCTCCTGACCTCCAGGTGGAGACTTTCTGTCACTTTAAACTGAAAAACCAGACCGGAAGTACTTGTAACCGGAAGTGTGGTTGTCGGGCTGATGGCGGGAGAGTTGTTGTTGTTAGCTGAAGATCTTTGATCCGTTTGGAGCTCGAGCTGCAGGTGAACCAGCAAACAACTCAGGTAAACACTAACAAGCTTCCTCTGAGCCGGAAGTCCAAGAGGAGAAGAAGAGAAGAAGAATATGAACCGAGTTAAACCCAAAAACAGAGTTAGCTCCATGCTAACAAGCTAACAGCTAGTTAGCCTGTTAGCTTCTGCTGCTGTGTGGCTCACTGCTAGCGTTAGCATTAGCTCGCTCTAATGTGTGCTCCTGTTCTCTGATTGAACAGACCAGGACCAGGACCAGGACCAGCACCAGCACCAGCACCAGGACCAGGACCAGCACCAGGACCAGCACCAGGACCAGGACCAGCACCAGGAGCCCGGTTCAGAAAGCAGCTTTAACAAACTGTGAGATGGAAAAGGTTTCGGCTCCAGAACAGCTGATCAGAGTTTGTTCCATCAAATGTGAGGATGAAAACAGCCTTCATCATCAATGGAGCTCCGATACTACGATTCACCATGGCAACAGGTAACCAAGAGACACAGCCTCCATCTGGATCCACTTAGAGATGGTAATGCACGGATACGCTGACTGTGTGATAGACTGAAGTCTACATTACATTAAATAGAGTTATTCAGCTTTAGTGTGACTGTATTAGACTGTAGTCTACAGTACATTAAATAGTTATTCAGCTTTAATGTGACTGTATTAGACTGTAGTCTGCATTACATTAAATAGATTTATTCAGCTTTAAAGTGACTGTATTAGACTGTAGTCTGCATTACATTAAATAGATTTATTCAGCTTTAATGTGACTATTAGACTGTAGTCTACATTACATTAAATAGAGTTATTCAGCTTTAATGTGACTGTATTAGACTGTAGTCTGCATTACATTAAATAGTTATTCAGCTTTAATGTGACTGTATTAGACTGTAGTCTACATTACATTAAATAGATTTATTCAGCTTTAATGTGACTGTATTAGACTGAAGTCTACATTACATTACATAGAGTTATTCAGCTTTAGTGTGACTGTATTAGACTGTAGTCTACATTACATTAAATAGAGTTATTCAGCTTTAATGTGACTATTAGACTGTAGTCTACATTACATTAAATAGAGTTATTCAGCTTTAATGTGACTGTATTAGACTGTAGTCTGCATTACATTAAATAGTTATTCAGCTTTAATGTGACTGTATTAGACTGTAGTCTACATTACATTAAATAGATTTATTCAGCTTTAATGTGACTATTAGACTGAAGTCTACATTACATTACATAGAGTTATTCAGCTTTAGTGTGACTGTATTAGACTGTAGTCTACATTACATTAAATAGAGTTATTCAGCTTTAATGTGACTATTAGACTGTAGTCTACATTACATTAAATAGAGTTATTCAGCTTTAATGTGACTGTATTAGACTGTAGTCTGCATTACATTAAATAGTTATTCAGCTTTAATGTGACTGTATTAGACTGTAGTCTACATTACATTAAATAGATTTATTCAGCTTTAATGTGACTGTATTAGACTGAAGTCTACATTACATTACATAGAGTTATTCAGCTTTAGTGTGACTGTATTAGACTGTAGTCTACATTACATTAAATAGAGTTATTCAGCTTTAATGTGACTGTATTAGACTGTAGTCTACAGTACATTACATAGAGTTATTCAGCTTTAATGTGACTGTATTAGACTGTAGTCTACATTACATTAAATAGAGTTATTCAGCTTTAATGTGACTGTATTAGACTGTAGTCTACATTACATTAAATAGAGTTATTCAGCTTTAATGTGACTGTATTAGACTGTAGTCTACATTACATTAAATAGAGTTATTCAGCTTTAATGTGACTGTATTAGACTGTAGTCTACATTACATTAAATAGAGTTATTCAGCTTTAATGTGACTGTATTAGACTGTAGTCTACATTACATTAAATAGATTTATTCAGCTTTAGTGTGACTGTATTAGACTGTAGTCTACAGTACATTAAGCTGCTCTAACAGACTGACAGCTGTCTGTGTTCACAGTCACAGTGTTATAAAGAAGAAGGACATGCAGAGGTTTGGTTCTGAGCTGAGGGACACTTGATGCTGTGTGATATCTGAATGTTCAAAGAAATGACTGACGGCACATAAAAGAGTCACTTTAGACAGTCCAGAGTAACAAACTGATATCTGACACACAGTAAACCTTCCATACGGACTGAACCAATGAGGAAATAAAACACTCATCACACTTTCTGAAACAGAGACCAGGACCAGGACCAGGAGCACTACAAGAGCGAGCCAGAGGAGGAGCAGCAGAACCCGGACCAGCGGAGCAACAAGGTCCCCAGAAGACCAGCAGCAGGCTCGTCCTCCGATCCCACCGATGTTCAGGTCAGTGTTCATGACTTCATGACTTCATGGCTTCATAACGACACCAAGAAGAGGAGAAAACAGCTCCAACTGTTCATCAATATCTACTGAGGTGGCAGCTGGGGGGGGGGAATGGATATATCTGCTTCATCTGAGTCTATGCAGAGGTAGAAGGAAGTTACCGCTTTTATTGTGGTAGTCTGAGTAACGTGACGTCATATCCGTTCCGTATCCGTCAACCAAAACAAACCTCGGAGAGTCTAAAATGTTGGAGGGTCTTCGTGGATACGACCTGCACCCTCCCATGTTAAATCCAGCGTGGTAAACACTACACATCCAGTAAAGGATGGAAACACTTTGGGTTTCACACATTGACAGGAAAAGCAGAGCTAGACAGAGCAGAGCTAAAGCTGCATGCTAACTCTGTCACGGACAGGAAACGTTATCGTATCTGAAAAATTTCCGAAAATAATCGAAAAATGTCAAAAAAAAAAGATGTCCGAAAAAATGTCCAAAACAAGTCTGAAAAACATTCTGAAAAAATGTCAAAAAAATGTTGAAAGAATTCAGAACAAAAGTCAAAAATTGTCCAAAAAATGTATTTTTAAAAAGTTGTCTGAGAAAACTTCGAAAAAATGTGGAAAGATTTCAGAAAAAACAGTCAGAAAAATGTCCGACAAATGTCCCGAAAATATCCAAAAAATGTCCGATGTTGAGCCCTGCATGACGCAATTTTTTTTTTGCCTAAAATGTCTCTTTTGATAGTAAAGCTTTCTGACCCCTGGGCTAAACAAACACATAGCTAATGTTAGCTAGCGTTAGCCAGCGCATCTGATTGGCTACGGATGATTTCCTGTTGAAAAAAATGCATTTGTGGGTCGTGCACGTCGGGAATCTCATAAAACCCACACACATGACAGCAGTTTGTTTATAAATGTAACAACATCCAAATGTGTTTTTGATCAAATACTTTTAAGTACATATATTTGTGGATTTCTATTACATTTATTTAAAACAAGACATATTTTTGTGTGTGTCAGAAATATATTTGTGAACCTTAGTTTTTTATGTGGATTGTTTTTTTTACGTTTATATATAACGATAACTGTGTTTGTGTGCATTGAAAAATATTTTTGTGGAGAGAGTCATTTATATATAAATCACCAGATACATGTGTGACTCCTTCTGTGTGCATTCATTAATATTGAGACTGATCTGAGCCCATAAAAAGCAGCTAACAGAGAGAGAATAGCAGAAATCAGAATCAGGTTTACACATACAAGGAATTAGCCTTATTGTTTTTGGTGCATAACAATAAACAGAGAAATAAAAAAACACAGAAGCATGCACTGTGCTGGTAAAGCCAAGACACAACTATAGAATAGAAGAAATACAATAAGGACATCAAAATACTTCTATCTGTAATAACTATACATGAGTTTTAAAATGAAAGAGTTCAACAGTTTTGTGTATGAATCACAGTATGAATGCATACTTTTTTACTCGGCTATACAGGAAATGAGGTCTCTACCTCAATGTGTTTCTTGTTTGAATGAATGACTGACTTAGTGCGTGGTATGGGTTAATCTTCAACTATACTGGGTTTTACATTTCCCATAATGCAACTCCATAATGGGGATGTCGCCTGATAATTAATAAATTAACTGCATGATTGTCCATAGTTAATCTCAATTAATCACAAATTAATCTCACATTTTTTATTACTTCAAAATGCACCTTAAAGGGAGATTTGTCAAGTTTTTTAATAATAATGATAAATAATCATGCAGCCCTAATGTATATTGATTTTATGTTTATTGATTGTATGTTTATTGATTGTATGTTTATTGATTGTATGTTTACTGATTATATGTTTATTAATTGCCCTTTTTTCACAAGACAAAGTGTCAACAATAGTCTTTCTGTATTGTTATTTTACAGGTGTTGAAGGAGTGCTCCATCCCGCTGACACGTGTCAGGATCAGCAGTGCGATGTTGGCTGCGATGGACGCCGTTGGACGCTCAGCAGCTGTTCCAAAAGGCCAAAAGGTCATCTGCAGGTTCATTTTCTTTGTTAGTTAAGGCCTTATATATATTAAAGAGTCCTCTTCTTCCTGAAATACTCGAAATTAATATTAATTAGTATGCCGTACGTTAGCATGCGGGACAATTCATAATTGTGAGAATTAATAAATGTCAAGGGGGCGTCTGTGGTGACCAATCAAATGTCTACAGAGGGACCACGGTTGGTTGTCACAGGTGGTAGTGCATTAGTCAGACTGGAACATTGTGGGTTATGTTCCACTGACATGTTTTAATGTTCTTTATGGTTCTAGATAGGTCGCTCCACCATGGCATCTCACTGACTCTCTCTCTCTCTCTCTCTCTCTCTCTCTCTCTCTCTCTCTCTCTGTCTCTCTGTCTCTCTGTCTCTGTCTCTGTCTCTGTCTCTGTGTCTCTCTCTCTGTCTGTTGCTATAGAAAAGGAGAGGAAGAAAGGGACTGATACATCTGAGAGTTCACACTGGAGAGAAACTACACAGCTGTGATGAATGTGGGAAAACTTTCACTTTTCAGAGTACCCTCAAAATACATCAACGCTTTCACACTGGAGAGAAACCCTACAGCTGTGATGAATGTGGAGCAGCTTTCACTGGATCAGGTCACCTAAAAATACATCAACGCATTCACACTGGAGAGAAACCCTACAGCTGTGATGAATGTGGAGCAGTTTTCACCAGATCAGGTACCCTGAAAATACATCAACGCATTCACACTGGAGAGAAACCCTACAGCTGTGATGAATGTGGAGCAGTTTTCACCAGATCAGGTTACCTGAAAATACATCAACGCATTCACACTGGAGAGAAACCCTACAGCTGTGATGAATGTGGAGCAGCTTTCACTACATCAGGTGAGCTGAAAAGACATCAACGCATGCACACTGGAGAGAAACCCTACAGCTGTGATGACTGTGGAGCAGCTTTCACTGAGTCAGGTAACCTGAAAATACATCAACGCATTCACACGGGAGAGAAACCCTACAGCTGTGATGAATGTGGAGGAGCTTTCACTCAATCAGGTCACCTGAAAATACATCAACGCATTCACACGGGAGAGAAACCCTACAGCTGTGATGAATGTGGAGCAGTTTTCACCAGATCAGGTACCCTGAAAAGACATCAACGCATGCACACTGGAGAGAAACCCTACAGCTGTGATGACTGTGGAGCAGCTTTCACTGAGTCAGGTTACCTGAAAATACATCAACGCATTCACACGGGAGAGAAACCCTACAGCTGTGATGAATGTGGAGGAGCTTTCACAACATCAGGTACCCTGAAAATACATCAACGCATTCACACGGGAGAGAAACCCTACAGCTGTGATGAATGTGGAGGAGCTTTCACAACATCAGGTACCCTGAAAATACATCAACACATTCACACTGGAGAGAAACCCTACAGCTGTGATGAATGTGGAGCAATTTTCACCAGATCAGGTACCCTGAAAATACATCAACGCATTCACACTGGAGAGAAACCCTACAGCTGTGATGAATGTTGAGCAGTTTTCACCAGATCAGGTTACCTGAAAATACATCAACGCATTCACACTGGAGAGAAACCCTACAGCTGTGATGAATGTGGAGCAGCTTTCACTGAGTCAGGTTACCTGAAAATACATCAACGCATTCACACTGGAGAGAAACCCTACAGCTGTGATGAATGTGGAGCAGCTTTCACTCAATCAGGTCACCTGAAAACACATCAACGCATTCACACTGGAGAGAAACCGTACTGGTGTGACCAATGTGGTAAAACGTTTTCTCAGGATAGTTCCCTTAAAGTCCACCAGCGCATTCACACTGCATCGTTGTGAACATGTTTCAGAGCCTAGCTAGCTGTCTCCTCCGGCCTCCTCCCTATGCCCTGATAGCTGTGTTGTTATATTCTGAGCTTCTCTCCACATTGAAGTCTGACCAACAGTAACTTCATGTTCTAAACAGCATGTGTGTTGTCGTGGCTACGACTACATACTTTCTTCCTTTTATATATTTAATTCTTTACCATCCATTAATCTGCTGAGTATTTTCTGGATGAATTGTTTGGTAAAGACCAGAAACTGTTGACTGTAGTCGACCCCCCGGGCCTGTGACCCGTAGACCCGTTCGATAATCCATCCACGAGTCGACAGCTGGAGAAAAATCAAGGAGGACATTCACATCCGACACCAGAGACCATCTATGAACAGAGACAGGGGTTACCATCTCCCCCACCGAATACAACCACTGTTATCATGTGACTGCTGGACTAGCGTCATGTGATGAGAAGATCCCTTTTCTCCCACAGGCCGCTAAAGACTCTGATCTTTACTAAAATGTAGTTTGGATTTGTCCAAAGACAATTAATGTAGTGTATTATTATATGTGTGTGTTTGCCTTAGTTAGACTTTTATTCCACTGCCTTTAAGCCAGGAAGTGTTCCATTAAAACAGTTCCACCATCTTTGATAACACCAACGTCATGTTTAGTGCCATTCTGCATGTTTCCTTATCAAAAATACAAAATTAGAAATCATCTAACGATTGAATTGTAACAATCTTTATTAAAAGAATGAGCTTTCAGGAGCTGAAGACTGACTCTGCGTCCTCCATGATTGTGCCAGGATGCATCTTCTGCGCGGGCAGACCGACACTTTAAAATGACCTCTTATCTGAGAAACCACGCGGCTGTGTTCCTGCTCTTTGCCTTTCTGTTCTAGTCTGAAGATGTGATTCGGAACAACAAGAGGTGAAACCTCAGAATCTAGCACTAAAAACCAAGATGGAGGCCGCCCAAAACCAAAATGTCGTCTGCCAAAAAACAAAATGGCGACGGCCAAAAAACCAAGATGGAGATGACCAAAAACCAAGATGGCGACGGCCTAAAACCAAGATGGAGACGACTAAAAACCAAGATGGCGACGGCCAAAAACCAAGATGGCGACTGTTGAAAACCAAGATGGCGACGGCAAAAAACCAAGATGGCGACGGCAAAAAACCAAGATGGAGATGACCAAAAACCAAGATGGCGACTGTTGAAAACCAAGATGGCGACGGCCAAAAACCAAGATGGCGACGGCCAAAAACCAAGATGGCGACTGTTGAAAACCAAGATGGCGACGACCAAAAACCAAGATGGCGACTGTTGAAAACCAAGATGGCGACGGCCAAAAACCAAGATGGCGACTGTTGAAAACTAAGATGGCGACGACCAAAAACCAAGATGGCGACTGTTGAAAACCAAGATGGCGACGGCCAAAAACCAAGATGGCGACTGTTGAAAACCAAGATGGCGACGGCCAAAAACCAAGATGGCAACTGTTGAAAACCAAGATGGCGACGGCAAAAAACCAAGATGGAGACGACTAAAAACCAAGATGGAGACGACTAAAAACCAAGATTGCGACGTACTATTCATGTGTTTAATTAGTAAAAGCCGTGGATTCAATAAAACGATGAATTAAAGGAGCTTATAGTAAAAATCTTCACCAAATGTAAAAAAGAAAAATAGACAAATTAACCCTAAAATCTTTTTTAATGTCAAATTACACGTTAACGCTACTTTATTAAAACAACTGATGGGAAACACCAGGATACATTTTCCTCAGAGTAAAACTCCCTCCTTTGTACAAAGGAACTGATTCTCTTGTTCTGGAAAGGGAAAGAGGGGCCAACATTTAAATCCTGGATAACAACACTGACTGATCCCCTCCACCTAGAAAGAATCCGATACACCCTTAATGACAGACTGGAGGTATTTGAAAAGACTTGGAGACCGATGATCTCCTCTATAGGAGGGACAGACAATTAAGACGCAATAGACACATAGTCTTTAGTACCCGAGGTAGCACTGCTCAGGGATGGGAGGGTTACAGCTGTTTATGTATATACTGTATGTCGCCAATGTCTCCCTGATTTGTTTGCCTTAGGGTGTCTGTGCTTTTTGTTTTCCTTTCATGACGTATGTTTTTTGTATTTGCTTGTCTCCATGTTGTTTGCCCTTAGTTTCTAGTTTTGTCTGTTTTTGTTGATGTATATAAAAAATGAGGCATGATAAACACCCCACAGTTTGTATCACCGACATGCACATGCTTCTTAATAAAAAATATTTGAAACAAGTTTTGATTTTATTCTCGTAATATAACAACTTTTTCTCTCAAAGTTAAGATTTCATTCTCATAACATTACGGCTTTTTCACGTAAAGTTATGACTTTATTGTGTAAATCTCAGATGTGTTTTCCCTCAACGTGGTCCTAATACTCCGTAGTACATTGTCTCTTTGGCCCTCACTGCATTAGACTTATATACTATATACTTAGACTATAAACTGTTACCTTCATCACAATGATCACATGATTTGCGGCTCCAGACAGATCATTATTATTATTTATTTTTGTGCCTAAAATGGCTCTTTTGATAGTAAAGGTTGCTGACTCCTGCTCTAGGGGACATATTTAACAAAACAAGGAGACTAAGATCACTTCTGGTCCTCGACTCTGATCCGTCCTGGTGGGTCTTCATGTGTCTCGTCACATTGTGTCACAGACAGAGCACTGTGGGGGTGGCTGTGGCTCAGAGGGTAGAGCAGGTTGTCCACCAATCGGAAGGTCGGTGGTTCGATCCCCGGCTGCTCCGGGTCACATGTCGATGTGTCCTTGAGCAAGACATTTAACCCCAAATTGCTCCCGGAGGCATAGCCATCGGTGTGTGAATAAGTATTTAAATTAAATCCTGATGGGCAAAGTTGGCACCTTAGTAGCCTCTGCCATCAGTGTATGAATGAATGTCTGTGTGAATGGGTGAATACTGACATGTAGTGTAAAGTGCTTTGAGTGGTCGGAAGACTAGAAAAGCGCTATATAAGTCCAAGTCCATTTACCATTTGTAGGGTTTCTCCCCATCATGGACCCTCGTTTGAGTCAATAGGACTGACTTGCAGGAGAACCGTTCAGTTTCTCTTTGCTGCGGTATCTCGCGTATCGCTGCAGATTTCACACACTAAGTCCGTTTCTGGGACTCCACACGTGTCGGTATACGACCTGTGAACCCAGTTTTTGACACAAAAATAATCACATTTGTGCGGCCTCTGCTCTGCACGGACCCACTTGTGATTCCTCAGCGAAGACATTTGAGCGAACGTTGTGCCGGGCGACGTGTCCGTTGAGGCCGGCGATGGAGAGGAAAGACTTTCCGCAGATGTTACAGCTGTGTGTCTTCTGGTGACTCTGAAGATGAGCCCTCAGCTCGTCCGCAGACTCTAAATGTTCTCCGCATAGTCCACAAAGCCTCTCCGGATCGTCCACGTGACTCCAGGAGTGTTTGATCAACATGCTGATCGACGCGTGCAGAGCTTGGCACACTTCACAGAACATCATTTGAACTCCTGAATGTCTCCTCCTCCTCCTCCTCCTCCTCCCTCCTCCTTTACGCTGTGATGTCGAGCTGCTGGATAGAACAGAGTTACGTTGTCAATATGCTGCCCTCTGCTGGCAGAGAGCGGCGACTACAGAAGCATGTTGTGGAAGAC
The DNA here is from genome assembly GCF_043250625.1 of Sebastes fasciatus. Classification (NCBI taxonomy): domain Eukaryota; kingdom Metazoa; phylum Chordata; class Actinopteri; order Perciformes; family Sebastidae; genus Sebastes; species Sebastes fasciatus. The sequence goes on from NC_133816.1 coordinate 25,453,787, forward strand.
CAAACGTGGATCATGACATCATTCGATCAGATTTAGATATTAAGATATTTAATAAATATCTTAATATTTCTTTAAAATCTGTTTAAATTAAATATTAAGATATTGATGTAAATATTTTATTTAAACAGATTTAGATATTTATTGATATATTTAATTCATTAATATATTTATTAAGATATTTAATAAATATCTAAATATATTTCTAAAATCTGTTTAAATAAAATAGTAAGATAATGATGTAAATATTTTATTTAAACAGATTTAGATATTTATAAAGATATTTGATAAATATATATAAGTGAAAGTAATCTACTGTAACAGTTGCTGATGATGTACGACTTTTATTAAGGTCAGCTGACAACACTTTAATGCCAAAGAAAGACATAATAAATGTGAAGTGTACTGTAGTAGTACTACTACAACGTGTGTGTCTGTGTGTGTGTGTGTGCAGACTCTCCTCGCTGGATGTGGTGGTACCGCTGGTTCTGCTGGTTGCTCAGCGCCTCGGGAGTCCTCTGCATCCTGATCGCTCACGAGCACTACAGCATCGACGTGGTGGTCGGATACTTCGCCACCACCAGGACCTTCTGGTGGTACCACACCATGGCCAACACACACGTAGGTACCAGACGCAGGCAGTACTACGTGTACTTGTACTGCATATTGCTCCTAAGTGAGATTGAGGTCTGAGAAATGATGTCACTATGCATCAAGTTTTAAATCACATTACCTTCATTTACAGTACGGATGTGAAACGCTGTGGCTTGTTGGTATTTCTTTAAACCAATTACAGTCGTCTTGGGCGGCGCTAAGCCCAGGATGCAGCGACGAAGCCCTTCAAAAGAGATATCGGAAGGGGAGGAGAACGCTGGCTGAAATAGACTTATGCTGCATTCACATCAAGAGAGAAGCGACTTTTAACCTCGTTTTGCTCACGCGAGTCGGACCGCCGGGATCACTGGTGTTCATTCGCTCTAGACGGAGCTTGTCTCCATAGATACCAACAACATTTCCTCCGTCAACCAGGAAGAAATAACCACTGTAGCTGCTTTGTATAGTTGGTGAAGTCCCATATATGTCAGAAAACCAAACTCTGTCGTGTCTGGTTTCATAACGTCACCCGGCGGCGAGCTGTATTCACATACAGTACCATCACACTGACTGTCTCTAGCAGCCACACGTCTCTACTGAACGTATGAACCCACAATAAACAGATTGTGCTGTGATTTAATATCAATAAACAGATCAAAATTATGCTGAAATAACTACATAGTGATGTTGATTAGTTGACAATCATGCAATTAACTGCGATTAAATATTTGAATCGATTGACAGCCCTAATTTTTATCCAACCAAAAACATTCTGTTTATTATATATCATATACAAAAGCATCAAATAGTCCGATCTGAGGAGCTGTAACGACAACAAATCAATAATCAAGAGTCGACTGACTCATCAACTAATTGATTAAACTAATTAAAGTCATTTCTTGTTATTAATATTGTGTGTATTTCTGCTCAGGCGCTGCGTCAAGCTCCCAACAACTACCTGTCGAGGACGTGGTGGAACCCCGTCTTCAACTTCCTGGAGAGGAACGTCCAGACGACGGTTCCCGTCGTGTTCTCGTGGCCGGTGGCGCTGCCTTCGTCCTGCAGGCAGCGCTACCGGATGGTGGAGGCGGGGAGGGACGAGTGACCCCGACGCTGAGACGGAAAGACGGAGGACTTTAACATCAGTTTATTTATTTATTTAGAACCAGCATTTCCAGCTCTCTCCTGAGGAAGAGACGTTTACCTTATCATGATCGCCAGTTTAATCCCCAGAAAAGGTCACCGTGCGGTTCATCATCCTACCGGATCTGACGTGAAACGTTCAGACTCACGTGGACGATGAACTTCCAACAGGAAGAAGACAAGTCGTTAAAAGTTTCACTTCACTGCCGGATGCTGCTCGCTCGCTGTCCTCATCACAACTTTGTCTTATTCTCTGTTACTTGATTGTAAACACAAACACTGTCGCTCTCTCTGGATGGTTCAGCAGCAGGAACCATGAAAGGAAACATCGTGAGGCTTGTGACGGTTTATCATCACGCCGTTCGTTGGAGGTTTACTCGCCGTGCTTCTGACGTGTCTTTGGTTGCAGCCGTATCTTCGATCCGTGCATGTTATCTATCATAACAAACATCTCTGTCTCGATCTAATTTAACATTTAAATTAGTTTCAGGTGCCCAAAAGAGTTTCAGAAAAGTGCCAGTAAGTCCAAACTACCGATTCTGACAAAATGGAGTTAAACTTCCAACCTGCTGCCGTAGATGTGGAGGGATGAAACAGCAACAGATGAACCAGCTGAGGAGGTGAAAAGCAGCTTTCACAATACAGGAATTATCACGACGATGCTTACTAACTGCTAGCACAGGGATGTGTTTGCTTTTAGCGTCTACGTGTAGACAGGCAGCTGGGATACCAGTGTTAATGCCTGTAATGTGTATGGACCTGGAGGACTAAAACGTGTCGCCACTAGGGGGCAGATTAGAGTCAAATCACACCAGAATATCTTTCAGAAGAACTTCCAAATGTCCATAAGCATGAACAGAAGTGGTGCAGTGTGACCTGCAGAAATCACACGCTAACACGGAGAGGTTTGGATGTCACAAAAAGTTGTGCAGAAACAGAACCTGAATTTCTTAAATGTCAAATGTTGTAAACGCAAGCAGCCGTACAAGAACTCGTCTAAATAAATAACAGCCTGAAATTGGAAGAATTGGGATTTAAATCAGGAACTATCTAGTTATGAGAATGAAACTACAATCTAATCAGAATTTCTGAAACTTTTAGTTTTCATTTTCGGTGTTACGAACGTGATTGGGCCGATAGTAGGGATGCTAATTTTAAACATTTTCATAACCGATAACCGACCCTCGTTAACCGATTATTAACCGTTAACCAACAAGATTAGTGCCTCTCATGCAATCTTAGCAGCTCCGATGCTGCGTGTAGTGTCGCGGACATGCAGCCACTTTCCCAGTAAAAGTCTCCACCGCACATTTAGTTTATTTAGCAGGTTGTCAGCTGTGTGTCTGTCCAGATCGACTTTAGCGAGTGTCCAACAAACAGTGTGTGTATTTGTGCTACGTTAACAGCTCTATTATTGCCGGAGGCTTCGTGCTCGCCGCCACACGTAGTCTGCGTAACTTTAGCGAGTTTCCAACAGACCGCGTGTGTGTTGGCGGGGAGTGTGAGGTTGTCGGTGGTGTTCTAGCTGTGGACGTAGGTGTAGCAGTGTGTGGACAGTTTATTTGTCGGTGAATAAATGCTACTGAACTACAACTCCTCCACTGAAGAGAGCTGGAGAGACCGGAGCCGACTTCCTGTATCCTGCAACTCCGGCTCCGCCTCTTAAGATGGGCTGTTAAGGTGGACCAGCTTTTCTCCTTAAAGAGACGAGCCGCTCCTCCGAGACGCTCAGCTTTTTAATTAATTATCAATATATCTTTTAGCCGAAATCGGTTAAAATGCTTAATGTCGGTTAACGGTTAATTATTAACATCCCTAGTCGATACCAAAAACGTGAAGGGTCGTGTCTAGAAGGTAAATCCCCAAGGTGAGAAAACGTCTGCCTCGCTACCCGACAACCTATCGCAACCCTAACCATTCAAGGTCGACGCCTACCTTTAACCATCTCACAAGAGTGTCGCAACTTCAGCAGCGGTTTTGGAGCCAAGATGGCTGCGGCTCCAAACAAACCATTTGATTCCAGCTGTCAGAACTCGTCACATCTGGACTTATCAACGAGACAAAATGTCCTCAAAACAAAGTTCTGCTGCGTTGTCAAAGTGAACACTGAGAAGTCCTCACCAGTGGAATATTTAACGAGTATTGTTGTGAATGTCTTTCTGTACTTGATTATTGTTTAAGTTATATTTACCAGATGTGTAAAGTATTGAGACGCTGAGCTCACAGTCGTCTGTTCTTCTTTTTTATACCGTTTTCTTAATTTCACGTCGTTCTTTGTTGTTGAATGAATCCGTGAGACGAGCTGCTGGTTTAAAGTCGGATGAATGAAGACGATCCGTGAAGCTCCATCAACGTCACTTTTATTAAAGTGTTACCTGATGGTCATGTTTTCTTGTTCACTTGTTACCTAAAGGTCGCAGTCAGACGGTGGGTTTGATAATAAAAAGATGTATTTTCAGTCGAGAGCTGACGTTGTCTCTTCAGGCTCTCACCTCAGTTTACTCTCAACTGCGACGCTTCACCTGGATAATCACAGGTGGGAAGTAACTAAGTACATTTACTCAAGTAAAGTACTTGCATACAATTTTGAGGTACTTGTACTTTACTGGAGTATTTCCTTTTTCTGCTGCTTTATACTTCTGTTCCACGACATCTCAGATATTTGTTAAGTGCATGAATTTATGCACATTTATATCACATTTTGTCAGTACTACTACTACTACTACTACTGCTAGTACTAGTCAGTACTAGCAGTAGTAGTAGTAGATATGGTAGTAGTAGTAGTAGTAGAAATGATGGTAGTAGTAGTAGTGGTAGTAGTAGTAGTAGTAGTAAACATGATGGTAGTAGTAGTAGTAGTAGTAGAAATGATGGTAGTAGTAGTAGTAGTAGTAGTAGTAGTAGTGGTAGTAGTAAATAGTGTAAATGATGTTAGTAGTAGACGGATGGCGACGACCAAAATGCTGAACTCAAGCATTCAAAACTGTAGTCCTCAAACTAGTGGAGGGTGACGTCATGGTGACTCCGTCCACTTCTTATATACAGTATTTACCATTTATAAATGATGGTTATTCTGAAGTTCTTCTGTGTACAGAGATAATGTTGGTGGTTTGTCTTCATGTCTTAATATACCAACCAACACTGTGACAAAGCCGTATGAACAAGTTGGTTCTATTAGTGCGTCTGAGACTCGTCTGAAAGTCTTCATTAGTTCTCAAGCTGAGATGAAAATAACAGTCTGTCTGTGGTTCAACGCTCCGCTCAGTTATTATTAACCTTCATTATGAAGCTTCTTCTTTATCCGGTTTAACCGTCAGTCAGCATCGAGACAGGATGGAGTTCACAGGCTTCCTCCTCGCACTCTGTGAGTAACGTCACCTTTACTTTAACTTTAACTTTAACACACTTCTCATATCAAAACAGGCTTTTTCTTAATGCACAAGTTCTAGTGGAGAACGTCGTCTATTAGCGTCTATTCGTATAACAATTTCATTTCTATTATTCAAACTGCAGGTTGTGTTACAGAAAGCAGCTGTTTGTTTTTTTATCACTGCGAAACTGAATTCCTTCATTTTTTTAAGATAATGGGATTTTAAGAGTACGATTAATGTGTTGAATAATGGATTTTGATATAAGGTATTTTTAATGGATCATTAGGCCCCTTAAAATCTATCCATCTATCTATGGTTTTCATGCTATTTGGTAAAATTTAAGGATTGTTTTAACCCTTAAACCTTGCATATGTTATCATTCATTTACCTCACATTTGGTTTAAACCCCTGCATTTGCACCTTAACTTAAAATTTAAAGTCTTTTCGAGGTACAAAGTAAATCATTTTTACATAGTTCTGATAATTAATGGATTTGTCAAATATTTTCCAATTAACGCCCAATTAAGTAGTTTTGTTGCCTAAACCTAACTAAGTAGTTTTGTTGCCTAAACATAACTAAGTAGTTTTGTTGCCTAAACCTAACTAAGTAGTTTTGTTGCCTAAACCAAACTAAGTAGTTTTGTTGCCTAAACCTAACTAAGTAGTTTTGTTGCCTAAACCTAACTAAGTAGTTTTGTTGCCTAAACATAAATAAGTAGTTTTGTTGCCTAAACCTAACTAAGTAGTTTTGTTGCCTAAACCTTACTAAGTAGTTTTGTTGCCTAATCCTAACTAAGTAGTTTTGTTGCCTAAACCTTACTAAGTAGTTTTGTTACCTAAACCTAACTAAGTAGTTTTGTTGCCTAAACCTAACTAAGTAGTTTTGTTGCCTAAACATAAATAAGTAGTTTTGTTGCCTAATCCTAACTAAGTAGTTTTGTTGCCTAAACCTAACTAAGTAGTTTTGTTGCCTAGACCTAACTAAGTAGTTTTGTTGCCTAATCCTAACTAAGTAGTTTTGTTGCCTAAACCTAACTAAGTAGTTTTGTTGCCTAAACATAAATAAGTAGTTTTGTTGCCTAATCCTAACTAAGTAGTTTTGTTGCCTAAACCTAACTAAGTAGTTTTGTTGCCTAAACATAAATAAGTAGTTTTGTTGCCTAAACCTAACTAAGTAGTTTTGTTGCCTAATCCTAACTAAGTAGTTTTGTTGCCTAAACCTTACTAAGTAGTTTTGTTGCCTAAACCTAACTAAGTAGTTTTGTTGCCTAAACCTAACTAAGTAGTTTTGTTGCCTAAACATAAATAAGTAGTTTTGTTGCCTAATCCTAACTAAGTAGTTTTGTTGCCTAAACCTAACTAAGTAGTTTTGTTGCCTAAACCTAACTAAGTAGTTTTGTTGCCTAAACCTAACTAAGTAGTTTTGTTGCCTAAACCTAACTAAGTAGTTTTGTTGCCTAGACCTAACTAAGTAGTTTTGTTGCCTAATCCTAACTAAGTAGTTTTGTTGCCTAAACCTAACTAAGTAGTTTTGTTGCCTAAACATAAATAAGTAGTTTTGTTGCCTAATCCTAACTAAGTAGTTTTGTTGCCTAAACCTAACTAAGTAGTTTTGTTGCCTAAACCTAAATAAGTAGTTTTGTTGCCTAATCCTAACTAAGTAGTTTTGTTGCCTAAACCTAACTAAGTAGTTTTGTTGCCTAAACCTAACTAAGTAGTTTTGTTGCCTAATCCTAACTAAGTAGTTTTGTTGCCTAAACCTAACTAAGTAGTTTTGTTGCCTAAACCTAACTAAGTAGTTTTGTTGCCTAATCCTAACTAAGTAGTTTTGTTGCCTAAACCTAACTAAGTAGTTTTGTTGCCTAAACCTAACTAAGTAGTTTTGTTGCCTAAACCTAACTAAGTAGTTTTGTTGCCTAATCCTAACTAAGTAGTTTTGTTGCCTAAACCTAACTAAGTAGTTTTGTTGCCTAAACATAAATAAGTAGTTTTGTTGCCTAATCCTAACTAAGTAGTTTTGTTGCCTAAACATAACTAAGTAGTTTTGTTGCCTAAACATAAATAAGTAGTTTTGTTGCCTAATCCTAACTAAGTAGTTTTGTTGCCTAAACCTAACCACCTAAAAATCCCCTTAATTTGTCAATAAGTTCTTTTTACGTTAAGGGGTTTAGTTTGAGGGATCCATACTGAAGACCCTGATTAAGATGAAGGTGTTTGACGTGTTTTCAGGGTAAATTGAGAGTTAAGAAGTGGAACTGAGTAGTTTTGTCTTCTCTGCAGCCTCCCTCACAGTCTCTCCTCACAGATCTCAGTTCTTTAAGTACGAGTCTTTCTCTCTGAGCTGTGACGGGAACAGAAACTCCTCCGGATGGAGGGTGAAGGCCAGGACGGCCCGAGGAGTCTCCGAGTGTGGACGCGACTGGGGCCACCTGCGAGCGTCGACCTGCGTTATCCACGAGGCGTACCGCTGGAACAGTGGCGAGTACTGGTGTGAGTCCGCATCAGGAGAGACGAGTCCAGCTGCCAACATCAGCGTCACCGGTTAGTTTGTCACGGGAGGCCGAAGATGAGCCATTTAGCATTTTGATTTTCTGTCATTTTGTTCGTATAACAATCACATTTTTGATGAACAACCACCTTCTGTGACTGCTTCACAATCTTTATTAAAAATATATGTATTTTAAGGTAGTCTTGTAGAATTTGGAGCCCAAGTTAGAAAAGCATGGGATCACTGTAAACAATCCGTGGATGCTTTTTCTCCTTCATCACCTTTCTTAATGCTTTTGCGTATCAAAGACAGTAACGTGATCCTGGAGAGTCCCGTGTTTCCTGTGACGGAGGGACGATCTGTGACTCTGCGTTGCACAACTCGAAGCAACTCTTCAAACCTGCGAGCCAGCATCTTCATGAAGGACAGATCTCCCGTCGGAGCAGCCGTCACGGCGCAGATGAGCCTCCCTGCGGTGTCCAAGTCTGATCAAGGCCTCTACATGTGCGTGATCACCGGCGTCGGGGCGTCAACGGAGAGCTGGCTCACTGTGAGAGGTGAAAGGAAGTAGGAAATAATGCATGTATGTATACAACAAGACAGGAAGTAGAAAGATTAAACACAGTTTATCAAGAATGTCTTCAAACAATACCCTAAGTAGTTTTTTTACCTAAACCTAACTAAGTAGTTTTGTTGCCTAAACCTAACTAAGTAGTTTTGTTGCCTAAACCTAACTAAGTAGTTTTGTTGCCTAAAAACTAAGTAGTTTTGTTGCCTAAACCTAACTAAGTAGTTTTGTTGCCTAAACCTAACTAAGTATTTTTGTTGCCTAAACCTAACTAAGTAGTGTTATTGCCTAAACCTAACTAAGTAGTTTTGTTGCCTAAACCTAACTAAGTAGTTTTTGTTGCCTAAACCTAACTAAGTAGTTTTGTTGCCTAAACCTAACTAAGTAGTTTTGTTGCCTAAACCTAACTAAGTAGTGTTATTGCCTAAACCTAACTAAGCAGTTTTGTTGCCTACTGGTTTTCATACACAGGAGGAGCCACGGAGAGAGGAGAGGCAGGTCGACCGTCTGATGGTTTTACTGGAAACGTGACGGGAGGTGAGCTCCGGAAACACACGTCTAATAAGCTGTTGAATGTTATACAGCCCGCAGGTCATGAGGCCAGATGCTCCACATGCCGCCTCATGTTTGACGTTCATATCAGATACAGTATTTATGGATCTGGTTGTTTCACCACCAGCAGGTCCTGGTGCTCCTGCAGCAGCACGCCTCCTGTCTGTCTCCAGACTGGTGTGTCACCTGGTGGTGGGAGCTCCTTACCTGATGTCCACCATCGTCCTGGGACTCGTATACAGAGACATACACTCTAACAGGTAACAGGGTGGTAAACTGGGATGCCAAGTTAAAAAATTTTAAAATTAAAAAATATTAAAAAAAAAATATATATATATATATACATTTATTTTATAATTTTTTTATAAAATTTTATAAAAAATAAATATATAAAAATAAATATAGATACAAATAAATATATATATATAATTATATATATATATATTTATTTTTCATTTTTTTATTAAATCAAAAAATATAAAAAAACGTATTTATACGTACAGTATATATATTTCTTTATATATATTTTTTTCATTTTTTTTTTTTTTCACATCCACAGGAAAGACACCAGACGTCACCATGGAGACGCCACAGCGTAGTGAAAGCGGCAGGGATTGGATAAGCAGTATGTTGATGTCACCGCTGTGTGTTACAGTATAATTATTAAAATTTAACTATGATGTCATCCAATTGTTCAATATTTTAATTTGTTGTATGGTTTAGTCCAGGGGTCAGCAACCTGCGTCTCTTCAGCTCCTCTCCAGTGGCTCCCTGTGGATCTATAAAAAACATTAGTGGAAATGAATAACTGTTTTTTCGTTTACATTTTCATTTTTATTTATCATTGTTGTAGGTCTATGGTACGACGGTACGACGGTACGACGGTACGACGGTACGACGGAGTATTAGGGCCACATTGAAGTCATGATATTATAAAGTTGTAATTTTAAAAATGTAATAGATATCTCCATGAAACATCCCTCATTCATTAGTTACTGTTCTGTGTCGGTGCCTTAAAGGTCACATATTATGCAAAATGCACTTTTCCATGTCTTTTAAACATCAATATCTGTCCCCAGTGTGTCTACAGGCCACCATAGTATCATAAAAGACCATCCTCTCTCTTTTTCTCCTGCTCCGTTTGTCCGGAAATGGGTGCAGAAAAATAAATTCGCTTTTTTCCTAGTCTTCTGACGTCATTAGGCAGAAATGCAAGCCATATATGGCTTTCCTGTTTCCAGTGAAACAGAACAGCACCCCCCTCACCCCATACCCCGGCTTGGTAACCCCGCCCACGGAGTAGCCGGCTCAGCAAGCTGCGTCCGCCATTGTTATTTCGACTGTTTACTAGTAAACATGCTGAAAGGAAAACCCGCTTGTTCTGTTGTTGGCTGCAATACTCCACACAAAAGCTTGCACCATGTACTCCCATCATCTAAATATAACATGTTCTTTCACAAAGGCTTTATGTAATTACACTGTTTAAACAGATGATATTTATATATTATATATATTTGATGTCATGCATGTAGCAGAGTACAGGTAGTAAATAGTGACTTGTAAGCAACACAACACATTTCTGTTTCACAGTCAAACTTTATTTGAGTTGACAGATGACAATATTAATTATTCACAGCATTTGTAATCATCCCACCTGTTAGTTAGTTATGTTAACATGGTACAGGAGAAAGTCTTCAGCTCTGGTAAACTATGGTAAGCTAAGCTCCGGTGGTCTGTAGTCATGGTAACACAGAGACAGCTACTACTGTAACTAATATACCATTACTCTGATCTTCCATACATTTATCTTTTAGCAGAAATAATGAACTGACTACTGTTTCACATCTTCTATTTTCCACCCTGATGGTCGCTGTGTTTACACACCGTGTCATAGCGGTAGCATGTATGGGTTATGGGCATGTATGCTAACGGGTTAGCTCTGTATCTCCATGTAAACAGAGCCATCTGCTCACAGCTGTCTGCTCTCCTCTGGGATGATTCTGTCGGTCATTTCTCACAGATGGATCTGTAAAGTCAGACGTAAAACAGAGTGTATGTTTACGGTTTACAGAGTTGATGCATGAGGTAAACACTGAGTTAACTAACAGAGCTATAAATAGTATTATTTACCTGAGAGAAACCGTCAGGAAAACCTGGAATCTGGACCGCAGATGTTCATCATGTGTCGCCGATTTCTGATCAGATTCCTCCGGTAACGTGCGCTGGGTGAAGTTTCTGGTTTATAAACTTTAAAGTGGTTTATAAGCTCTATTCTAGCTGCTATCGCTCCACTCCTCTCTCCAGAGCTTCTCCGGGAGGGAGGGGGAGGGTGACGCTGTTGTTGTGAGGAAGTTTGCTCTGATTGGTCAACGTTTTCTGTCAATCAGAGTGGGAGGAGACAGGCTGTGAATCAGTGGTTTTCAGACAGAGGCTGAATTAGGCTCTGAGGCAGGCAGACTCAGGCTGCAGTATGAGAAGAATAAAGGGTTTTTTGAACATTGCAGCATGTAAACATGTTCTAGTGCAACATTAAAATACATCTATGAACCTGGAAATGAGCATAATATGTGACCTTTAATGTAGTTAGTTTCACTTTAATCTGTGGATGACAGTTAATATATGCCTGCAGGGGAAGAACATGATGGTGAGATGTGAAACTGTAAATAAATGGAAGTGATCCAACGTTACACAGCGAACTGGACATTGGTTTGTTTTTAGAGCACGCGTCCAAACAAGTTCTCCCGTCCGCCCCTCAGTGGCTTATAGATGTTGGTATTTGTTTGTTAAAAGGCTAACTGTCAGGCTAAGAGTTCCTGTAACACTGACCCGACGGGAAAGCAATGATTTTACCTCTGATGTCGTATTATTTGACTTTACCAACCACTATCAGTCCAAAGATTAAAGTTTATAGAAAATCAACTACATATATATACTTCAGTAGTCTGGCTTATGACAAATAGGTCATAATATAATAAATATATACATCTATAAATAGGTTATAGTATAATATATATATATATATATATACATCTATAAATAGGTTATAGTATAATAAATATATATATATATATGAATTGATCACAATATAATGTATATAATTGGTCATAATATCATAATAATATATATATATATATACATTATATAAACCATGTAGCTGTAGTTTCCCTCCTGACCTCCAGGTGGAGACTTTCTGTCACTTTAAACTGAAAAACCAGACCGGAAGTACTTGTTCCCCAGGGGAGTGCAATCAGCCCGGTGTTGTTTAACATAATGATAAATGATATATTTGAAAATCTAGATGGATGCATCAAATCAGCGATATATGCAGATGATGGGGCAATATGGATGAGGGGAAGAAATGTGCCATATGTGATGGAAAATATAAGGAAAGCAATAGGGAAAGTGGAGAAATGGTCATATGAGTGGGGATTCAAAATGTCAACAAATAAAACATGTTATATGATATTTACAAAAAAGAGAAACATTAATACTGAGAATTTAACATTATATGGTCAGTTGATGGAGAGGGTGAATGAATACAAATATCTGGGTCTATGGTTAGACAGTAAATATACATGGCATATTCATATAAAACATCTGGAAACAAAATGCAAAAAAGTAATAAATTTACTACGAGCTGTGGCTGGAAGTAACTGGGGGGCAGATAAACAGTCATTGATTGACATATATAGGGCGATCATGAGATCAACAATAGATTATGGTTGTATAGTTTATGAAGCAGCAGCAAAGACAACATTACAAAAAGTGGATAGAGTACAGTGTAGAGCATTACGGTTATGTATCGGAGCCATTAAATCAACACCCATTAATGCAGTATTAATTGAAGCAGGAGAGATTACACTAGAATTAAGAAGAGAGAAATTAGCTCTAGCATACTGGGTTAGGTTAAAAGGAAGTGGAGAAGAAAATCCTACAAAGGTAACATTACAAAACTGCTGGGAATACTCTAAGTTTCAAGGGTATGGATTTGGATGGACAATAGAAGAAAAAGTGCGGACATATGGATTGGAGGCCTTAGAGTTCACCAGGTCGACACCAATAAGCAGCGTACCCCCCTGGCTGCTCCCAGAAGTTAAAATAGACATGAGTATCATTGAAAAGAAAAGGGAATGGCAAGTAAATGAAGTGGGAGTTAAAACAAGTGTATACCTAAGGAACAGCTATAATAATTATCTCAAAATATATACAGATGGATCCAAAAATAAACAGGAGTGTGTGGGAGTTGGTATATATATTCCAGAATTTAAAATAACTATTTCTAAAAGAATTTCAAACCAGGTATCGGTGTACACAGCAGAAATAGTGGCAATCATCATTGCAATGCAGTGGGTTGAGGAGGTCAGACCTGACAGAGTGGTAATATGCACGGATTCAAAAGCTGTTTTGGAAAGTATACATTCAACAAAAGCTGTAAGGCAAGATTTAATCATTGAATTGTACTATAGCTTGCTAAGACTGCACAGAGGGGGTATAGATGTATTATTCTGTTGGGTTCCAGCACACGAGGGGGTGAAAGGGAACGAGTTTGCAGATAAACTAGCAAAAAGTTCACTGCAAAAAGACATTACAGTACCAGTTTTACTTGGGAAAGGACATTACAGTACCAGTTTTACTTGGGAAAGGACATTACAGTACCAGTGTTACTTGGGAAAGGACATTACAGTACCAGTGTTACTTGGGAAAGGACATTACAGTACCAGTTTTACTTGGGCAAGGACATTACAGTACCAGTGTTACTTGGGAAAGGACATTACAGTACCAGTTTCACTTGGGAAAGGACATTACAGTACCAGTTTCACTTGGGAAAGGACATTACAGTACCAGTTTCACTTGGGAAAGGACATTACAGTACCAGTGTTACTTGGGAAAGGACATTACAGTAACAGTTTCACTTGGGAAAGGACATTACAGTACCAGTGTTACTTGGGAAAGGAGAAGGAAAAGCTGTGATTAAAAGGAAAGGAGTTGAGATATGGCAGAAAAGATGGGAGGAAGACCAGAAAGGAAGGAGATATTTCAAAATACAAAAGTCGGTCATAACAAAGTGGTATAAAGAAAGGAACAGAAGGGAAGAAATCATCATAACAAGACTCAGACTGGATCACACAGGTCTTAATGGCACTTTGGCTTTAATGGGGAAAAGGAACAGTGACATGTGTGGGGATTGTGGTGATAAAGAAAATGTGGAGCATATCCTAATTCAATGTAAAAAGTATGAGGCTGAAAGAAAAAGACTACAGGACCAAGTCAGAGAGGAGGGACGGGACTGGGATCTGATGGGGATACTGGGAACAGAGGGTGAGGGGGTTGAAGGCACCAGGAAGACATTATTAATGTTCTTAAGAGACACAGGATTGGTGGATAGAATTTAAGAGTAGGAGTAAAGAGTAAATGACATGATGTTACACACTCTTGTACAGTAGGTGGCGGTATGAACCTTAAAGTTGGTTGCGATCCGCCAGAAACCGAGAGAAGAGAGAGAAGAAGAAGGAAGTACTTGTAACCGGAAGTGTGGTTGTCGGGCTGATGGCGGGAGAGTTGTTGTTAGCTGAAGATCTTTGATCCGTCTGGAGCTCGAGCTGCAGGTGAACCTTCACACACCCAGGTAAACACTAACAAGCTTCCTCTGAGCCGGAAGTCCAAGAGGAGACGAAGAGAAGAAGAATATGAACCGAGTTAAACCCGAAAACAGAGTTAGCTCCATGCTAACAGGCTAACAGCTAGTTAGCTCCATGCTAACAAGCTAACAGCTAGTTAGCTCCATGTTAACAAGCGAACAGCTAGTTAGCTCCATGCTAACAAGCGAACAGCTAGTTAGCTCCATGCTAACAGGCTAACAGCTAGTTAGCTCCATGCTAACAAGCTAACAGCTAGTTAGCTCCATGCTAACAAGCTAACAGCTAGTTAGCTCCATGCTAACAAGCTAACAGCTAGTTAGCTCCATGCTAACAAGCTAACAGCTAGTTAGCTCCATGCTAACAAGCTAACAGCTAGTTAGCTTCATGCTAACCGGCTAACAGATAGTTAGCTCCATGCTAAAAAGCTAACAGCTAGTTAGCTCCATGCTAACGAGCTAACAGCTAGTTAGCCTGTTAGCTTCTGCTGCTGTGTGGCTCACTGCTAGCGTTAGCATTAGCTCGCTCTAATGTGTGCTCCTGTTCTCTGATTGAACAGACCAGGACCAGGACCAGGACCAGCACCAGGACCAGGACCAGCACCAGGACCAGCACCAGGACCAGGACCAGGACCAGCACCAGGACCAGCACCAGGAGCCCGGTTCAGAAAGCAGCTTTAACAAACTGTGAGATGGAAAAGGTTTCGGCTCCAGAACAGCTGATCAGAGTTTGTTCCATCAAATGTGAGGATGAAAACAGCCTTCATCATCAATGGAGCTCCGATACTACGATTCACCATGGCAACAGGTAACTAAGAGGCACAGCCTCCATCTGGATCCACTTAGAGATGGTAATGCACGGATACGCTGACTGTGTGATAGACTGAAGTCTACATTACATTAAATAGAGTTATTCAGCTTTAGTGTGACTGTATTAGACTGTAGTCTACATTACATTAAATAGAGTTATTCAGCTTTAATGTGACTGTATTAGACTGTAGTCTACATTACATTAAATAGATTTATTCAGCTTTAGTGTGACTGTATTAGACTGTAGTCTACATTACATTAAATAGAGTTATTCAGCTTTAGTGTGACTGTATTAGACTGTAGTCTACATTACATAGTTATTCAGCTTTAAAGTGACTGTATTAGACTGTAGTCTACATTACATTAAATAGTTATTCAGCTTTAAAGTGACTGTATTAGACTGTAGTCTACATTACATTAAATAGAGTTATTCAGCTTTAGTGTGACTGTATTAGACTGTAGTCTACATTAAATAGAGTTATTCAGCTTTAGTGTGACTGTATTAGACTGTAGTCTACATTACATTAAGCTGCTCTAACAGACTGACAGCTGTCTGTGTTCACAGTCACAGTGTTATAAAGAAGAAGGACATGCAGAGGTTTGGTTCTGAGCTGAGGGACACTTGATGCTGTGTGATATCTGAATGTTCAAAGAAATGACTGACGGCACATAAAAGAGTCACTTTAGACAGTCCAGAGTAACAAACTGATATCTGACACACAGTAAACCTTCCATACGGACTGAACCAATGAGGAAATAAAACACTCATCACACTTTCTGAAACAGAGACCTGGACCAGGACCAGGAGCACTACAAGAGCGAGCCAGAGGAGGAGCAGCAGAACCCGGACCAGCGGAGCAACAAGGTCCCCAGAAGACCAGCAGCAGGCTCGTCCTCCGATCCCACCGATGTTCAGGTCAGTGTTCATGACTTCATGACTTCATGGCTTCATAACGACACCAAGAAGAGGAGAAAACAGCTCCAACTGTTCATCAATATCTACTGAGGTGGCAGCGGGGGGGGGGAATGGATCTATCTGCTTCATCTGAGTCTATGCAGAGGTAGAAGGAAGTTACCGCTTTTATTGTGGTAGTCTGAGTAACGTGACGTCATATCCGTTCCGTATCCGTCAACCAAAACAAACCTCGGAGAGTCTAAAATGTTGGAGGGTTTTCGTGGATACGACCTGCACCCTCCCATGTTAAATCCAGCGTGGTAAACACTACACATCCAGTAAAGGATGGAAACACTTTGGGTTTCACACATTGACAGGAAAAGCAGAGCTAGACAGAGCAGAGCTAAAGCTGCATGCTAACTCTGTCACGGACAGGAAACGTTATCGTATCTGAAAAATTTCCGAAAATAATCGAAAAATGTCAAAAAAAAAAGATGTCCGAAAAAATGTCCAAAACAAGTCTGAAAAACATTCTGAAAAAATGTCAAAAAAATGTTGAAAGAATTCAGAACAAAAGTCAAAAATTGTCCAAAAAATGTATTTTTAAAAAGTTGTCTGAGAAAACTTCGAAAAAATGTGGAAAGATTTCAGAAAAAACAGTCAGAAAAATGTCCGACAAATGTCCCGAAAATATCCAAAAAATGTCCGATGTTGAGCCCTGCATGACGCAATTTTTTTTTTGCCTAAAATGTCTCTTTTGATAGTAAAGCTTTCTGACCCCTGGGCTAAACAAACACATAGCTAATGTTAGCTAGCGTTAGCCAGCGCATCTGATTGGCTACGGATGATTTCCTGTTGAAAAAAATGCATTTGTGGGTCGTGCACGTCAGGAATCTCATAAAACCCACACAGATGAACACAGTGAAGTTCACACATGACAGCAGTTTGTTTATAAATGTAACAACATCCAAATGTGTTTTTGATCAAATACTTTTAAGTACATATATTTGTGGATTTCTATTACATTTATTTAAAACAAGACATATTTTTGTGTGTGTCAGAAATATATTTGTGAACCTTAGTTTTTTATGTGGATTGTTTTTTTTACATTTATATATAACGATAACTGTGTTTGTGTGCATTGAAAAATATTTTTGTGGAGAGAGTCATTTATATATAAATCACCAGATACATGTGTGACTCCTTTGTGTGCATTCATTAATATTGAGACTGATCTGAGCCCATAAAAAGCAGCTAACAGAGAGAGAATAGCAGAAATCAGAATCAGGTTTACACATACAAGGAATTAGCCTTATTGTTTTTGGTGCATAACAATAAACAGAGAAATAAAAAAACACAGAAGCATGCACTGTGCTGGTAAAGCCAAGACACAACTATAGAATAGAAGAAATACAATAAGGACATCAAAATACTTCTATCTGTAATAACTATACATGAGTTTTAAAATGAAAGAGTTCAACAGTTTTGTGTATGAATCACAGTATGAATGCATACTTTTTTACTCGGCTATACAGGAAATGAGGTCTCTACCTCAATGTGTTTCTCGTTTGAATGAATGACTGACTTAGTGCGTGGTATGGGTTAATCTTCAACTATACTGGGTTTTACATTTCCCATAATGCAACTCCATAATGGGGATGTCGCCTGATAATTAATAAATTAACTGCATGATTGTCCATAGTTAATCTCAATTAATCACAAATTAATCTCACATTTTTTATTACTTCAAAATGCACCTTAAAGGGAGATTTGTCAAGTTTTTTAATAATGATAAATAATCGTGCAGCCCTAATGTATATTGATTATATGTTTATTGATTGTATGTTTATTGATTATATGTTTACTGATTATATGTTTATTAATTGCCCTTTTTTCACAAGACAAAGTGTCAACAATAGTCTTTCTGTATTGTTATTTTATAGGTGTTGAAGGAGTGTTCCATCCCGCTGACACGTGTCAAGATCAGCAGTGCGATGTTGGCTGCGATGGACGCCGTTGGACGCTCAGCAGCTGTTCCAAAAGGCCAAAAGGTCATCTGCAGGTTCATTTTCTCTGTTAGTTGAGGCCTTATATATATTAAAGAGTCCTCTTCTTCCTGAAATACTCTAAATTAATATTAATTAGTATGCCGTACGTTAGTGTGCCGTACGTTAGTGTGCCGTACGTTAGTGTGCCGTACGTTAGCATGCGGGACAATTCATAATTGTGAGAATTAATAAATGTCAAGGGGGCGTCTGTGGTGACCAATCAAATGTCTACAGAGGGACCACGGTTGGTTGTCACAGGTGGTAGTGCATTAGTCAGACTGGAACATTGTGGGTTATGTTCCACTGACATGTTTTAATGTTCTTTATGGTTCTAGATAGGTCGCTCCACCATGGCATCTCACTGACTCGCTCTCTCTCTCTCTGTCTCTCTCTCTCTCTGTCTCTCTCTCTCTCTCTCTGTCTCTCTCTCTCTCTCTCTCTCTCTCTCTCTCTGTCTGTCTGTCTGTCTGTCTCTGTCTGTATGTCTGTTGCTATAGAAAAGGAGAGGAAGAAAGGGACTGATACATCTGAGAGTTCACACTGGAGAGAAACTACACAGCTGTGATGAATGTGGGAAAACTTTCACTTTTCAGAGTACCCTCAAAATACATCAACGCATTCACACTGGAGAGAAACCCTACAGCTGTGATGAATGTGGAGCAGCTTTCACTGAGTCAGGTTACCTGAAAATACATCAACGCATTCACACTGGCGAGAAACCCTACAGCTGTGATGAATGTGGAGCAGCGTTCACTACATCAGGTTACCTGAAAATACATCAACGCATTCACACTGGAGAGAAACCCTACAGCTGTGATGAATGTGGAGCAGCTTTCACTACATCAGGTTACCTGAAAATACATCAACGCATTCACACTGGAGAGAAACCCTACAGCTGTGATGAATGTGGAGCAGCTTTCACTCAATCAGGTCACCTGAAAACACATCAATGCATTCACACTGGAGAGAAACCCTACAGCTGTGATGACTGTGGAGCAGCTTTCACTACATCGGGTAGCCTGAAAATACATCAACGCATTCACACTGGAGAGAAACCCTACAGCTGTGATGACTGTGGAGCAGCTTTCACTAGATCGGGTAGCCTGAAAATACATCAATGCATTCATACTGGAGAGAAACCCTACAGCTGTGATGAATGTGGAGCAGCTTTCACTACATCAGTTAACCTGAAAATACATCAACGCATTCACACTGGAGAGAAACCCTACAGCTGTGATGAATGTGGAGCAGCTTTCACTCAATCAGGTCACCTGAAAACACATCAATGCATTCACACTGGAGAGAAACCCTACAGCTGTGATGACTGTGGAGCAGCTTTCACTACATCGGGTAGCCTGAAAATACATCAACGCATTCACACTGGAGAGAAACCCTACAGCTGTGATGACTGTGGAGCAGCTTTCACTAGATCGGGTAGCCTGAAAATACATCAATGCATTCACACTGAAGAGAAACCCTACAGCTGTGATGAATGTGGAGCAGCTTGCACTACATCAGATTACCTGAAAATACATCAACGCATTCACACTGGAGAGAAACCCTACAGCTGTGATGACTGTGGAGCAGCTTTCACTTCATCAGGTCACCTGAAAAGACATCAACACAGTCACACTGGAGAGAAACCCTACAGCTGTGATGAATGTGGAGCAGCTTTCACTACATCAGGTCACCTGAAAAGACATCAACGCATGCACACTGGAGAGAAACCCTACAGCTGTGATGACTGTGGAGCAGCTTTCACTACATCAGATTACCTGAAAATACATCAACGCATTCACACTGGAGAGAAACCCTACAGCTGTGATGAATGTGGAGGAGCTTTCAGAACATCAGGTACCCTGAAAATACATCAACGCATTCACACTGGAGAGAAACCCTACAGCTGTGATGAATGTGGAGGAGCTTTCAGAACATCAGATTACCTGAAAATACATCAACGCATTCACACTGGAGAGAAACCGTACTGGTGTGACCAATGTGGTAAAACGTTTTCTCGGGGTAGTTACCTTAAATCCCACCAGCACATTCACACTGCATCGTTGTGAACATGTTTCAGAGCCTAGCTAGCTGTTTCCTCCGGCCTCCTCCTCATGCCGATAGCTGTGTTGTTATATTCAGAGCTTCTCTCCACATTGAAGTCTGACCAACAGTAACTTCATGTTCTAAACAGCATGTGTGTTGTCGTGGCTACGACTACATACTTTCTTCCTTTTATATATTTAATTCTTTACCATCCATTAATCTGCTGAGTATTTTCTGGATGAATTGTTTGGTAAAGACCAGAAACTGTTGACTGTAGTCGACCCCCTGGGCCTGTGCCCCGTAGACCCGTTCGATAATCCATCCACGAGTCAACAGCTGGAGAAAGATCAAGGAGGACATTCACATCCGACACCAGAGACCATCTATGAACAGAGACAGGGGTTACCATCCCCCCCACCGAATACAACCACCTGTTATCATGTGACTGCTGGACTAGCGTCATGTGATGAGAAGATCCCTTTTCTCCCACAGGCCGCTAAAGACTCTGATCTTTACTAAAATGTAGTTTGGATTTGTCCAAAGACAATTAATGTAGTGTATTATTATATGTGTGTGTTTGCCTTAGTTAGACTTTTATTCCACTGCCTTTAAGCCAGGAAGTGTTCCATTAAAACAGTTCCACCATCTTTGATAACACCAACGTCATGTTTAGTGCCATTCTGCATGTTTCCTTATCAAAAATACAAAATTAGAAATCATCTAACGATTGAATTGTAACAATCTTTATTAAAAGAATGAGCTTTCAGGAGCTGAAGACTGACTCTGCGTCCTCCATGATTGTGCCAGGATGCATCTTCTGCGCGGGCAGACCGACACTTTAAAATGACCTCTTATCTGAGAAACCACGCGGCTGTGTTCCTGCTCTTTGCCTTTCTGTTCTAGTCTGAAGATGTGATTCGGAACAACAAGAGGTGAAACCTCAGAATCTAGCACTAAAAACCAAGATGGAGGCCGCCCAAAACCAAAATGTCGTCTGCCAAAAAACAAAATGGCGACGGCCAAAAAACCAAGATGGCGACGGCCAAAAACCAAGATGGCGACTGATGAAAACCAAGATGGCGACGGCCAAAAGCCAAGATGGCGACTGTTGAAAACCAAGATGGCGACGGCCAAAAACCAAGATGGCGACTGTTGAAAACCAAGATGGCAACGGCCAAAAACCAAGATGGCGACTGTTGAAAACCAAGATGGCGACGGCCAAAAACCAAGATGGAGACGACTAAAAACCAAGATGGCGACGGCCAAAAACCAAGATGGCGACTGTTGAAAACCAAGATGGCGACGGCCAAAAACCAAGATGGAGACGACTAAAAACCAAGATGGCGACGGCCAAAAACCACGATGGCGACTGTTGAAAACCAAGATGGCGACGGCCAAAAACCAAGATGGAGACGACTAAAAACCAAGATGGCGACGTACTATTCATGTGTGTAATTAGTAAAAGCCGTGGATTCAATAAAACGATGAATTAAAGGAGCTTATAGTAAAAATCTTGACCAAATGTAAAAAAGAAAAATAGACAAATTAACCCTAAAATCTTTTTTAATGTCAAATTACACGTTAACGCTACTTTATTAAAACAGCTGATGGGATACACAAGGATACATTTTTCCTCAGAGTAAAACTCCCTCCTTTGTGCAAAGGAACTGATTCTGTTGTTCTGGAAAGGGAAAGACGGGCCAACATTTAAATCCTGGATAACAACACTGACTGATCCCCTCCACCTAGAAAGAATCCGATACACCCTTAATGACAGACTGGAGGTATTTGAAAAGACTTGGAGACCGATGATCTCCTCTATAGGAGGGACAGACAATTAAGACGCAATAGACACATAGTCTTTAGTACCCGAGGTAGCACTGCTCAGGGATGGGAGGGTTACAGCTGTTTATGTATATACTGTATGTCGCCAATGTCTCCCTGATTTGTTTGCCTTAGGGTGTCTGTGCTTTTTGTTTTGTTTTCCTTTCATGACGTATGTGTTTTGTATTTGCTTGTCTCCATGTTGTTTGCCCTTAGTTTCTAGTTTTGTCTGTTTTTGTTGATGTATATAAAAAATGAGGCATGATAAACACCCCACAGTTTGTATCACTGACATGCACATGCTTCTTAATAAAAAATATTTGAAACAAGTTTTGATTTTATTCTCGTAATATAACAACTTTTTCTCTCAAAGTTAAGATTTCATTCTCATAACATTACGGCTTTTTCACGTAAAGTTATGACTTTATTGTGTAAATCTCAGATGTGTTTTCCCTCAATGTGGCCCTAATACTCCGTAGTACATTGTCTCTTTGGCCCTCACTGCATTAGACTGATATACTATATACTTAGACTATAAACTGTTACCTTCATCACAATGATCACATGTTTTGCGGCTCCAGACAGATCATTATTCTTATTTATTTTTGTGCCTAAAATGGCTCTTTTGATAGTAAAGGTTGCTGACTCCTGCTCTAGGGGACATATTTAACAAAACAAGGAGACTAAGATCACTTCTGGTCCTCGACTCTGATCCGTCCTGGTGGGTCTTCATGTGTCTCGTCACATTGTATCACAGACAGAGCACTGTGGGGGCGGCTGTGGCTCAGAGGGTAGAGCAGGTTGTCCACCAATCGGAAGGTCGGTGGTTCGATCCCCGGCTGCTCCGGGTCACATGTCGATGTGTCCTTGAGCAAGACACTTAACCCCAAATTGCTCCCGGAGGCATAGCCATCGGTGTGTGAATAAGTATTTAGATTAAATCCTGATGGGCAAAGTTGGCACCTTAGTAGCCTCTGCCATCAGTGTATGAATGAATGTGTGTGTGAATGGGTGAATACTGACATGTAGTGTAAAGCGCTTTGAGTGGTCGGAAGACTAGAAAAGCGCTATATAAGTCCAAGTCCATTTACCATTTGTAGGGTTTCTCCCCATCATGGACCCTCGTTTGAG
The DNA here is from genome assembly GCF_043250625.1 of Sebastes fasciatus. Lineage (NCBI taxonomy): Eukaryota > Metazoa > Chordata > Actinopteri > Perciformes > Sebastidae > Sebastes > Sebastes fasciatus. Next base: position 25,476,886 of record NC_133816.1, read on the forward strand.
TCAACAGGACTGACTTGCAGGAGAACCGTTCAGTTTCTCTTTGCTGCGGTATCTCGCGTATCGCTGCAGATTTCACACACTAAGTCCGTTTCTGGGACTCCACACGTGTCGGTATACGACCTGTGAACCCAGTTTTTGACACAAAAATAATCACATTTGTGCGGCCTCTGCTCTGCACGGACCCACTTGTGATTCCTCAGCGAAGACATTTGAGCGGACGTTGTGCCGGGCGACGTGTCCGTTGAGGCCGGCGATGGAGAGGAAAGACTTTCCGCAGATGTTACAGCTGTGTGTCTTCTGGTGACTCTGAAGATGAGCCCTCAGCTCGTCCGCAGACTCTAAATGTTCTCCGCATAGTCCACAAAGCCTCTCCGGATCGTCCACGTGACTCCAGGAGTGTTTGATCAACATGCTGGTCGACGCGTGCAGAGCTCGGCACACTTCACAGAACATCATTTGGACTCCTGAATGTCTCCTCCTCCTCCTCCTCCTCCTCCCTCCTCCTTTACGCTGTGATGTCGAGCTGCTGGATAGAACAGAGTTACGTTGTCAATATGCTGCCCTCTGCTGGCAGAGAGCGGCGACTACAGAAGCATGTTGTGGAAGACCAAACGTGGATCATGACATCATTCGATCTGCATTCGCTGTCTCTAGCAAGCCACACGTCTCTACTGCCGGTATGAACCCAAAATAAACAGATTGTTCTGTGATTTAATATCAATAAATAGATGATGCTGAAATAACTACATCATGATGCTGATCAGTAAAAAGTCTGAATTCATGCTCTGTCAGGTCTGTTGTCATGACGCTATCGTCAGCCCCGTGAGTCGTTTGTATCGTCAGACCCGTGAGTCGTTTGTATCGTCAGACCCGTGAGACGTTAGTATCGTCAGACTCTTGAGTCGTTAGTCTCGTGAATCGTTAGTATCGTCAGGCCCGTGAGTCGTTAGTATCGTCAGTCTCGTGAGTCGTTAGTATCGTCAGGCCCGTGAGTCGTTAGTATCGTCAGACTCGTGAGTTGTTAGTCTCGTGAGTCGTTAGTATCGTCAGACCCGTGAGTCGTTAGTATCGTCAGGCCCGTGAGTCGTTAGTATCGTCAGACTCGTGAGTCGTTAGTCTCGTGAGTCGTTAGTATCGTCAGACCCGTGAGTCGTTAGTATCGTCAGACTCTTGAGTCGTTAGTATCGTCAGACCCGTGAGTCGTTAGTATCGTCAGACTCGTGAGTCGTTAGTCTCGTGAGTCATTAGTATCGTCAGACCCGTGAGTCGTTAGTATCATCAGACCCGTGAGTCGTTAGTATCGTCAGACCCGTGAGTCGTTAGTATCATCAGAACCGTGAGTCGTTAGTATCGTCAGACCCGTGAGTCGTTAGTATCGTCAGACTCTTGAGTCGTTAGTATCGTCAGACCCGTGAGTCGTTAGTATCGTCACTCGTGAGTCGTTAGTCTCGTGAGTCGTTAGTATCGTCAGACCCGTGAGTCGTTAGTATCATCAGACCCGCGAGTCGTTAGTATCGTCAGACCCGTGAGTCGTTAGTATCGTCACTCGTGAGTCGTTAGTCTCGTGAGTCGTTAGTATCGTCAGACCCGTGAGTCGTTAGTATCATCAGACCCGCGAGTCGTTAGTATCGTCAGACCCGTGAGTCGTTAGTATCATCAGAACCGTGAGTCGTTAGTATCGTCAGACCCGTGAGTCGTTAGTATTGTCAGACTCGTGAGTCGTTTGTATCGTCAGACTCGTGAGTCGTTAGTCTCATGAGTCGTTAGTATCGTCAAACCCGTGAGTCGTTAGTATCGTCAGACTCGTGAGTCGTTAGTTTCGTGAGTCGTTAGTATCGTCAGACTCGTGAGTCGTTAGTCTCATGAGGCGTTAGTATCATCAGACCCGTGAGTCGTTAGTCTCATGAGTCGTTAGTATCGTCAGACTCGTGAGTCGTTAGTCTCATGAGTCGTTAGTATTGTCAGACCCGTGAGTCATGTGAGTCGTTAATGTCATTTACAGGTTATAACAGAATGATCGTCCATGCTTTTCTTATTATTAATAATGTATTTATTATTATTCATATTTATATTATTATATTATATTTAAGAGTCCGCTCTCATCTCAAAGCCACACTCTCACCTCGTGTTCAGCTCGGTTTGATCAGAAGTCGAGGAAGAATCCGGAAGCTCTTCCTCTCTCGCCGGGACTTCCTCTTGTGCCTGGAAGAGATCAGAATCAGATTCCCAAAGAAGACGCCGCGGTTTATAAATAAATAAATAAATGTAATGTAAAGACTATTAAAGAATAGCATCAGAATCTAAGAATAAACCGCGGCTTCTTCTATGGAAATGTATTTATATATTCTTGTATTAATTCCCTTATTTGTTTAATTCTCGCTTTTATTTATTTATGTATTTGTTTATATTATTTTTAAATCTATTTTTAATTTAATTTGTATTTGTTTTAATTATTTTCATTAGAAATAAATAAATAAATAAATACACACATTTAAAAATATATTTAAAAAAAAAAAAAATCATCAATAAAATAAAAGGGGGAATTAAACAGACGTGTAAATAAATAAGGGAATTAATACAAACATAAATAAAGAAGCAAATTAAAACAGACATATCAATTTATGTCACATTTGATTAATTAATTAATGATTAAACTTATTTATAATATTATTTTTGCTACATTAAATTACATATTTATTCATTTATAGAGTGATTTATTTACTTATTAATTTTTTTATTTTGGCAGGTTCGGGCCTCCATACTGGCGTCGTAAAGAGTTTATGTTGGTGTCACTATATAAATATACAATATAATAATAATAATAATAATAATAATAAAAATCTAAATCAGCAGAAACAACAGATTGAGGTAAAGATTAATAACCGATTGACGACGTTTGGTCGTTGCGGAGGACAAATGAGAGCGTTAAATGAAGCACCTTCAGTCGGAAGTAGAGGGCAGAATGCCCCGTGCTCCTGCAGCTCTCCGGCGTCAGCATCTCGGCCGTGATTGGCTGGAGCCTCTTCCTCCGGTTGGTGGTGAAGACGTCGAACGGTTTGTGAGCAGCCAGCTGAGGGAAGGTGGACTTCAGCAGGTCCAGGAAGTCGGCCTCCTGCAGGCCTCGGGAACACCGGACCTCCTGCACCGGGTACTTCTTGAACACTGAAGCGGTAAAATAAGGTTCTAACTTTAAAGCGTACGTCTTCTTTCTGGATATGGGAGGGTTCTACCACGTTAAACTCACCGCTGGCGGAGAGCACCTGGATCCGGGAGTCCTCCAGGATGCGGATCTTGAGGTCTACGTGATCCGATGGTTCACTGGTCCGAGGTCTGCCACGCTTCCTCCTGTCAGACTGAACCGTGGGCGGCAATAACCTGAAACACCAGCAGGCTATTAAACTAATGGAGTCATTTAACCTGATACTTTACTGCAGAACAAGTACTAGTACTACACTGTAAAAATACTCTGTTACAGTACTAGTACTACACTGTAAAAATACTCTGTTACAGTACAAGTACTAGTACTACACTGTAAAAACACTGTTACAGTACACGTACTAGTACTACACTGTAAAAATACTCTGTTACAGTACTAGTACTACACTGTAAAAATACTCTGTTACAGTACAAGTACTAGTACTACACTGTAAAAACACTGTTACAGTACACGTACAAGTACTACACTGTAAAAATACTCTGTTACAGTACTAGTACTACACTGTAAAAATACTCTGTTACAGTACAAGTACTACACTGTAAAAATACTCTGTTACAGTACAAGTACTACACTGTAAAAATACTCTGTTACAGAACAAGTACTAGTACTACACTGTAAAAACACTCTGTTACAGTACAAGTACTAGTACTACACTGTAAAAACACTCTGTTACAGTACAAGTACTACACTGTAAAAACACTCTGTTACAGTACAAGTACTAGTACTACACTGTAAAAACACTCTGTTACAGAACAAGTACTAGTACTACACTGTAAAAATACTCTGTTACAGTACAAGTACTACACTGTAAAAATACTCTGTTACAGTACAAGTACTACACTGTAAAAATACTCTGTTACAGAACAAGTACTAGTACTACACTGTAAAAACACTCTGTTACAGTACAAGTACTAGTACTACACTGTAAAAACACTGTTACAGTACACGTACTACACTGTAAAAATACTCTGTTACAGTACAAGTACTACACTGTAAAAATACTGTTACAGTACAAGTACTACACTGTAAAAACACTCTGTTACATTACACGTACTAGTACTACACGGTAAAAACACTCTGTTACAGTACAAGTACTACACTGTAAAAATACTCTGTTACAGTACAAGTACTACACTGTAAAAATACTGTTACAGTACAAGTACTACACTGTAAAAACACTCTGTTACAGTACAAGTACTACACTGTAAAAATACTCTGTTACAGTACAAGTACTACACTGTAAAAATACTGTTACAGTACAAGTACTACACTGTAAAAACACTCTGTTACATTACACGTACTAGTACTACACGGTAAAAACACTCTGTTACATTACACGTACTAGTACTACACTGTAAAAACACTGTTACAGTACAAGTACTAGTACTACACGGTAAAAACACTCTGTTACATTACACGTACTAGTACTACACTGTAAAAACACTGTTACAGTACAAGTACTAGTACTACACTGTAAAAACACTCTGTTACAGTACTAGTACTACACTGTAAAAACAGATACAGATACAGAGAGCTTTATTTATCCCCGAAGGGCAATTCAGTTTCTGCAGTCCACCGAGACATATACACACATTCATACTGCACAATCATCATTGACAGAGGGAACACAGTAGGTGGCATATGGGGAGGTGCAGAACAATAAAGTACAAGATTAAAAATTAAAAATCTTCGCAATAAAAACAATGAATACAAGAATAAAAACAAGACGAGATAAAGGAATAAATGAATAAATAAATAATTAGAATAGAATAGAATAAAGTGCCAAGAGTATTTGCACATTGCAAATTGTATTCAAAGAATGTACCTAATGCAAACACAGACAACCGTTATGTGGTTAGTGCAAAGTAATTGTACATTCAAAGTAAATAAAACATTTTTTTTTGTTGTCGTTCATTCATGATAGTTACTCTGCGTTCAGCAGTGTAATGGCAGAAGGAATGAATGACTTGGAGTAGCGGTTTGTCTTTCTGTGAGGCGGCAGATAGCGCCGTCCTGAAGGCAGTAGTGTGAACTCACTAGACAGGATTTGGTTGTGATTAATAATGTTTCTGGTCTTCTGGAGGACACGTTTCTCCCAGAGAGAGTTTAAGTTGCTCTGCTGGGCTCCGATGATTTTGGAGCAGACTTTCACAATGTTATTTAGGCAATTCCTGTCCTTCATAGACAAACCGTTAAACCAGCAAATAAATGAAAAGGTTAAAAGGCTCTCAATATATGACAAGTAGACAGTGCACAGGATAGATCTACTCACACCAAAGGAGTTGATTTTCCGCAGCAAATGAATTCTCTGTTGGCTTCGTTTAACAATGGACTCAGTGTTTACATCGAACTTGAGATGAGAGTCAAACACTGTGCCCAGGTACTTATAAGAGTCCACGATGTCAACATCGTCGCCATGAATTATACTCTGAGTGGGATTAATCTTGTTTTTTCTAAAGTCAATCACAAGTTCTTTAGTTTTGGAGACATTAAGATCAAGATAATTTTTGTCACACCACTCGACAAAGGCAGGAAGAGCGCAGCCATGATCTGACTCTGCCCCCTGTAGGAGCGACAGGAGTGCAGTGTCGTCTGAAAATTTCACTAATAAGCTGCCCTCCTTAGAAGACCTGCAGCTATCTGTGTACAAAATAAAAAGCAATGGCGAAAGGACGCAGCCTTGCGGAGAACCTGTGTTAGAGACCGAGGTATTAGACATAATACCATTAACTAAAACCTGTTGTGTTCTGTCTGTTAAGAAGTTTAAAACCAATGTTAAAAGCTGGTGAGGTAGGTTAAAATGAGATGCAAGCCTCTCAATCAGAATGTGAGGCTGCATCTTATTAAAAGCTGAAGAAAAATCAGCGAATAAGAGTCTGACATGAGCTTTTGGTGTTTCCAGGTGTCTATAAACTTTGTCCAGGATAAAGAGTTTAGCGTCTTCCACTCCTTTACCCTCCACCAGGGAAAGAACCTTTTCTCCAGGTTCTTCACTACCAGGGAAGTGAGTGCAACAGGTCTGAATTGGTTTAATTCCCTGGAGTTTTTAACTTTAGGAATGGGAATTATGGTGGAGGATTTCCAAATTTTGGGTAACTGGCAGCTGTCAACACAAATCTGAAAGAGCTTAGTGAAAACCTCACTAAGTTGATCAGCACAGTGGTGCAGAGTGCGACCACAGATGGCGTCAGGGCCAGAAGCTTTCCTTGTCCGCGTTTTCCTAAATAAACAATTGACCTGCTCTTGAGATATCAATATATCGCTGTGGGGTACCAGGGAGTCCCTCAACCTGGATACATCCTGAGTGAAGTCAGACCTTTCAAACCGCGAGAAGAACAAATTAAAAGTGTTCGCCAAGTCTACATCCTCAACTCCATTAATGCTAATGAACTGCTTGGATGTATTTGCTTGCTGATTAATGGAGGCCATAGATTTAATCCCCTGCCAGGCTGACCT